>NC_069499.1:785260873-785415873 GCF_027579735.1 Bombina bombina
AAAGTCTGCCATTTTGGTTGCTGTCCAGAAGCATTTTGCCTCCTTGCTGTATTTTTATATGCCAATGGTACACAAATGACTTGAATAATGTCATACCAAATATACAAATATACCAAAAAAATTAAGAAAAAGGGCCTCATATACTAAGCCAGGTGGGGAACCTGGAACCTACCTTTGGTACCTGTCCTCCCTCCTTTATGTTGAGCTGCCTGCATGTAACATGACACACTTATTTCAGTCTGTAATGTTGCCTCTTATCTCTCACGACCAATATTTACACATATAAACACATAAATACACATGTATATATATATATATATATATATATATATATATATATATATATATACACACACATATACATATTCCAACATATACTGTATATACATTGGATCCCTTCACAGTCAAACAGCTTGTCATATACCATATCTCTTTTAATAAAAACATTTTTATTACTGTTTATATAATTTTTTTATCAAAAAGTGTATACATGAGTACGAGTGTAATACTTTATTTTAATGTATTTATGTTGTGTTTGGTGCAATTATTTTTTAACCCTTAAGGTAGGTCTTCAGGCGTGCTAATCTGTTGAGTGCAAATTTTGTTGTGCTCGAGAGCCCACATTTACTTTCAACTTGTCATATACGTGTTTACTGTATTTAGTGAGGTCGCAAAATTGCCTATTGTGTCCCACTCTAACAATAGCACACCACTTATTATCTTGCCCTATGTGTTTCTCAACAGATTACCTAAATCCAAATCATGACTCAGGTTTGAAAATAGGTTTATCATATTTTGTCTGCTCTTGAGAGTTGTAATATCATAAAATCTGTTCCATACATGTTCTTTTCAAAAGCATAATATATGCATTGACATACTTGAAGTAAAAGTTAGCATGTAAGTGATAAATGTGCAATGCTTATGATGTCAAATCTGATAAGGTCACAGTTCTTTAATTATTTGATCTGATGACTGCAAATGACTCTGTGAAGGTGTAAATTGGGAAGTTGGCAGTGTGAGCCTTGCTGCATATTTTAAATCTAACTTCCTAGTTCTCGGAAGGAAAGAAATTCAAAAGCCTCATTCAGAATCTTCAATATTCCATTCCTATTTTAGAAAGATAAATGAATAAATATATAAACTTTTGAAAATTAAGACACAAGGTATATTTTTAAATGAAGTAACATTAAAACATGTGTGCATTAAAACAATGACACCTAGATAAAATTATTATTATTTTTTTGTTGAATTTTATTAAGTAACACATAACATACAGGGTATGATACAAATGATGTAACATAAAGAGAATGACGAATAAAAAGGCCCATTGTTTCAGGCTCACCTAAAACTAAAGTTATGAAACAGCGGTCATAAAGTGACAGATTTAAATAATCCCGGTTCGATCGGATGATTGACAGCTCCTGCTAGCTGCCGATTGTCCGCTAGTGAGCAGGGGGCAGCATTGCACAAGAATTTATGGAGAAATTATTGTGCCATGATAAATGCGGATAGCGATATCTGTCCACATTTAGTGATGCCTAGCAAAGCGAATCATGGCCGCTCGACACTTGATAAACCGAGCACATAGTCTACTCAGCTAAAAGAGATATTACTGTGTTAGGGTTTCTAAATATTCTTCCCAAATTAAATGGATTAAGTGGTAAGTATCACAATGTTCAGTAATCTGGAAACCATATTTCCCCAGGGAAAGGGAAAAGGATACCTGGTGCCTCCAATCTATAATTGTTTGTGTATCATTTTTTTTTTCTCCATCCGTGGTATTAACTGTTAAACACTGCAAACCATAATATAGAAAACTTTTAACCTAAGGAAGCATTTCATTTTAGGTGATGCATTAATTAAAAAGATCAACAGATCTATAGGTACAATATTAGAAATTACTGCTCTGATCTCTTTATTTATGTTTTCCCAATACTTTTGTATTAAAAGGCATTGCCACCATATGTGTAACATTGTACCTCTATTGCTGTCCCCTTGTCAGCAGAAAGAATACTGTTTTGAATATATTTTAGATAATCTATGATGGTATTTACAAAAAAAAAATAGTATTTGTCTCTGACTTGCATAGATAGTGGAGATTTACACATAAAATTAAAACTTGAGTACCACACCATATCAGATTGGAGCTTTTCTCCCTATGCCTTAACTTACAAAGTCAAGTTACAGGAGTTAAATCTAACCTAATTAACAATATATTTATGTGTTTTGGATAAAATCCCCATGAATGACTGTTGTGCACTAAATAAATGCTTAAATGCCATGTGGGATCTACATATTTTCTGTATGTCTGGGTGGTGTAATACAAAATGTGAGAGTCTAAAATATGAGAGCAAAGTACAAAATGCATAAACATTGAGAACTGTGATTTCAGTTTTCTAATTTAGTTTGCTGTTTGTTATAATCATGTAACAAGGCACCAAACCTGGAAGTGTCGTTATGTCTCCTATTTTATTCTGTATAATCTGGGAGTTGGGGCTTAGGAGAAAAGAAGTCAAATGAGAGGGCAATGAATAAACTATGTCCATTTTAGTTACCAGAGCATCTCACACTTTGAATGTTACCTGTGTCACAGTAGGCAATGCTGAAAATAGGCTTCTACAGGCCCTAGATAACCAGCAAAATCCCCCAGCTAGGAAATGTTCCAAGAATATCCATTCCTTGCTATTCCAATTTTTGCACCAATCCTCTATTCTGACTAAAAAGGAGGCCCTTATGTAATAGTCAAGGTTAGGGACTCCTAGACCTCCCCTATTTTTCAGTCTATGCAGTTTTAAATACACAAGGAATCCTATTCAACCAAATAAAAAAGTTGATTTCTTTTTTTTTAACTTGGTGATGTAAGAAGTTATTACTAAAATATTAGGGAGGGGCTTGAAAGATATGAAGTATATATTACAGAACTGGTATTTTACTGGCATGTACTCTACCCATTAAGGACAATCTCTTATTTCCCCAACTATTTTCCCAACTATGCTCTTCTAATTGTAATTGTTTTAGTAGAGTTTGATGATTTTTGGGAATAAGGAATGCCATGTTTGTAGAGATATGGACTCAAGGATATTTCAGAGATGTCCTAATGGTGTATTTGTATATTGAATCTATTTGGTTTAAGTCAGTATTACATATACTTAATAAATCAGATCTGTAAGAGTTTACTTTGAAATTAGAATAGGAACTATATTTCTGTAACACGGCAAGACATCATCCACATATAAGGATGTTTTATAGTGAACCCTATAAATCAAAGTAAACGATGCTCCGCTGACTCCCCAATCCGAACTGCTAACGGTGAGTAAACAGATATAAGGCAATGGTCTCACCTTCTCCAATTGTTTCCACCGTCTATTCGCAATCGGTCTTTAGCCTCAGTTCTTCGCTACACCACGCTTCCAAGATCGTGGGATTCCTCCGATGGCGTCTGACGTCACTTTTCACGTGACCAATAGCGTGACAGACTTGGTTTTCCTGTTGGACCAAATGCCGGCTGTTGTGAAAACTTTTATTCCCCTCACCGATCCTGGCAGTAGAGTAAGTGTAAACCTCCGGAGCTCCAACGGGTAGTTAGGGCTACTAGCCCAGTTGCAGCAAACAACGGCCCTCTCCTCTGCCGTAATGATACAAATAGAAGCAGGATGCTGCTATAATAAAACGTTCTTTTTATTGGATAATGTTAAAACTTGATGCAAACATGCAGTAACAAGTGCTTAAAACAGCTGTTCATGTCATAAACAGGCCAACTGACGCGTTTCGGCTGATTTGCCTTAATTATAGACTCAATATTCTGAATTCACCTGTGGAGCTAAATAAGCCCCCTCACAATCTCATTGGTTGCCTGTATACATGTATAAACTCCCTCCTCCCCTTGGCTTGTCTGTAATTGATTGTGTGTACTCCCACTTTCTTCATATCCTCCCTGTCAATTCAATTGCAAAAGATATGTGTAATAATACTGGAATAGATTTGATTCTTGTATATTTGTATGCATAAATTGTGATGTATGTTATCCCATTTAGTTAGTCTGTCTAGGTGTGTGTGCACAAGCCGGGGTCGCGCCTTCTGTCCACAAGCTACTAAGGCTGCAAAAATTCAGCACTGTGGATTAAATACCACTTCTCACAAAGTGTCCTCTTAGCCCCCATAAGATACACACACACTCACACAGACCTCTTAGGAAGTATCTAATCATAAATCACATTCTCTGACATCACCTATTCATACTCATTATTACAAAGACCGTTAACATTATTGTAAACCAGAACGCCTCACTCCTAAAAATCTTAGTTTGCCTCCCAAATGGCCAAAATCTAAACTATGAATATCATACTTAGTCTGGTTAAACCATATCAATTAGTCATGATTAATATCTAGACTGTTTTTTCTAAATCAATACTACAGTATGTTCAGTCATAGATAAAGTATAATTGGCTCACACTGTGAGATTGTGTGTGCGTTCCCCTCTAAAGAACCTTACTGTCTATTTGACTGAAATATCCTATTCAGATTCCTGAGTGGTTCAGTCTGTCTACCCTCTGTGCTCAACTACACTATTTCTAAGGGGATCAGCTATAATACCTACTCAATGTTAGATTGTAAGTATAAATAGGGGGCTAGGGAGGGCAAACTTTAGGAGAGGGAAATTGATAATCAGGTCATGACAACACCGTATGTAATTCAGCCCTTGTGTCACTATATCTAGTTCTAAATATCTCTATATATGTGAGTGCTGGTTTGACACTGTAACTGTATCCTCACTTGAAAGTGGCAAGCAAAGATTTAATCTCACACATGCAGAACAGATAGGATTGCAGAGGTTGAAAGATAGACAGGGCATAGTCATCAAAAATGCCGATAAGGGCGGCACCATAGTTGTCATGTCAGAAATGAATTATATACAAGAAGCTAAAAGACAGCTAGGGGATATGGAGGTTTATTTGAGTTTGCCCTGTGATCCAACGATAAGATTTCAATCAGAGCTTAGAGATCTTTTAGATGATGGATTGGAGGAAGGTGTAATGGACTTGTGCACCTTTGAGTATCTATATGTTAAAGAACTAGTGATACCCATCTTTCATCTCTTACCGAAGGTGCACAAGTCCATTGAGAATGTCAAGGGGAGACCGATCGTATCTGGGATCGGCTCCCTTTTTGAAAATGTATCCAATTGGATTGAATCGTTGCTACAACCCCTAGTTTGGAAGTTACCGACTTTCCTACGAGATACCCAACATCTGTTAAAATGTATGGGAGAAATTAATTGGCATCAAGAGTATTGCTGGCTGACAGTAGATGTGGTAGGATTATATTCCGCCATCCCACACAACAAGGGTTTAAATGCTGTAAAATATATGCTTGATTTGTTGAGTGATTATACATCTGAGCTAAAGGATTACATTCTGTGTGTCATTGAATTCCTGCTGAACCACAACTATTTCACCTTTGGGCACCAATTCTATCTGCAGAGGCGTGGGACAGCGATGGGAGCCAAGTTCGCACCAGCCTATGCCAATTTGTTCATGGGCTGGTGGGAGCTATCCCACGTCTTTGCAGATACGAACCCCTTTGGTGAGTGGTTAGTGGGTTATAAACGCTATATAGACGACCTCTTGTTTGTCTGGGCAGGGAGTAGAGAAACCAGTGAACAGTTTGTCAAATACCTTAACAGCAATGATGTAGGTTTGTCATTTACGTTTTGTTTTGACACAGAGAAGGTGGACTATTTGGATGTCACCTTAATAGGAGACACCATTGCTGGGAATGTAAAGACAGTGCTCTACACCAAGCCCATTTCAGCGAATTCTTTGATTCACATCAGAAGTTGCCATCCACGCCATATGCACTATGGCGTGGCTAAAGGTCAGCTCATTAGAGCTAAGCGCAATTGCTCAGACATTGCTGATTTTTAAAAGGAGAGTAACATACTGATACAGAAATTGAGAGAAAGGGGCTATCCCGAGGGACCAATTGTGAGGGCCTTAAGGGATGTCCAAAGTATACCCAGAGAAACATTACTGCAGCCTAAATTACCTAGAAAGGAAGAAAAAAGTGAGATTACATTTGTAACTACTTACACTAGTCAGTATAACAAAGTCTGCAACATCATTAAAAAGAATCTCCAGATTTTACGAGGAGATGATATCTTGAAAAATATCATTGAGAAAGGTTGCAGATTTGTATCGAGAAGAAATGTCACAATTGGGAATATGATCTCTCCCAGTATGTTAAAGAAACCCAAGAAAGAGAGCAGCTGGTTGACCTGTAAGGGTCACTACAAGTGTGGTACCAGAAGCTGTACAGCTTGCAGCTACACGTCAACTAGTAAGGTATTTCAGTCAGCATCTACACAAAAGGTTTACGACTGTAAGATGTGCACAAACTGTAGAACAGAATTTGTCATCTATATGGTACAATGTAACCATTGTAATCTTCAGTATGTGGGGTGCACCTCGAGAGAGGCCCGGGTAAGAATTAGGGAGCACCTTAATGATATAGAGAAAGAGAAGACCACAACAGGAGTTGCTAAGCACTTTCTATATGAACATCAGGGTAATGTTAGTACCCTCAGGTGGATGATCATTGATGTAATAAAGAAAAAACCGAGAGGGGGTGATAGGGTTCAAGAACTCTTCCGTAGGGAGGCTTATTGGATCTTTACACTCAATACACGGAGACCAGCCGGTATGAATATAACAGATGATATCATTAATTTCTGGGAAAAGTGAGGATACAGTTACAGTGTCAAACCAGCACTCACATATATAGAGATATTTAGAACTAGATATATTGACACAAGGGCTGAAGTACATACAGTGTTGTCATGACCTGATTATCAATTTCCCTCTCCTATAGTTTGCCCTCCCCTAGCCCCCTATTTATACTTACAATCTAACATTGAGTAGGTATTATAGCTGATCACCTTAGAAATAGTGTAGTTGAGCACAGAGGGTAGACAGACTGAACCACTCAGGAATCTGAATAGGATATTTCAGTCAAATAGACAGTAAGGTTCTTTAGAGGGGAACGCACACACAATCTCACAGTGTGAGCCAATTATACTTTATCTATGACTGAACATACTGTAGTATTGATTTAGAAAAAACAGTCTAGATATTAATCATGACTAATTGATATGGTTTAACCAGACTAAGTATGATATTCATAGTTTAGATTTTGGCCATTTGGGAGGCAAACTAAGATTTTTTGGAGTGAGGCATTCCGGTTTACAATAATGTTAACGGTCTTTGTAATAATGAGTATGAATAGGTGATGTCAGAGAATGTGATTTATGATTAGATACTTCCTAAGAGGTCTGTGTGAGTATGTGTGTATCTTATGGGGGCTAAGCGGACACTTTGTGAGAAGTGGTATTTAATCCACAGTGCTGAATTTTTGCAGCCTTAGTAGCTTGTGGACAGAAGGCGCGACCCCGGCTAGTGCACACACACCTAGACAGACTAACTAAATGGGATAACATACATCACAATTTATGCACACAAATATACGAGAATCGAATCTATTCCAGTATTATTACACATATCTTTTGCAATTGAATTGACAGGGAGGATATGAAGAAAGTGGGAGGACACACAATCAATGACAGACAAGCCAAGGGGAGGAGGGAGTTTATACATGTATACAGGCAACCAATGAGATTGTGAGGGGCCTTATTTAGCTCCACAGGTGAATTCAGAATATTGAGTCTATGAATAAGGCAAATCAGCCGAAATGCGTCAGACTGGCCTGTTTATGACATGAACAGCTGTTTTAAGCACTTGTTACTGCATGTTTGCATCAAGTTTTAACATTATCCAATAAAAAGAACGTTTTATTATAGCAGCATCTTGCTTCTATTTATAGTGAACCCTGCCAACATTATTCCTTTAATTTCAGGGATGCCTCTAATTTTAGAAGCCAAAACTTCCATTGCATCCACAAAAAGTATAGGGAAAAGGGGGCTTTCCTGATAGATTCTGTTGTTGGTAGTAAAGGGTTTGAAAAGGGAATTATTGAGTTTGATTTTCGCAGTGGGTTTAGTATATAGAGCAAATATATTTTTTCCGCAAGCAGTTCCCAAACCAAAATTTCACCAATCTATCATGCAATAAAGACTAATCAAGCCTTTCTCCTTGTCCATAGAAAGGAATATAGAGGGAATCTTATTATTATGTGCATATTCTAGTAGATTTTTTTATCTTATTTGTATTGCCTCGGGCCTCTAGGCCTGGGGTAACTCCTATTTGAGTTATATATATTAAAAGGGGGAGGACTTTATTTGTACACCTCAATCTTGCAGTCCTCACCTCATGTTTCCCAACCTCCTACCCTTCTAGATTGTAAGTTCCCATGGGAATAGGGCCCTTGATTCCTCCTGTATGTGTTTGTAAATTCTGTCCTGTCTCTTAGTATTAGAAGTTTTATACTATTGTTTTATTTAAATGATCTGTATCCATGGACAGCGCTGTGGAATATGATGGCGCTTCATAAATAAAGTATAATAATAATAATAATAATAATAATAATAATAATAATACACCTTGCAATCACTTTTTAGCAATAATTTTGGCATCTACATTAAGAAGAGATATGGGCCAATTGGGTTATCCGGTTTCACAATCACTTTTATGTGTGTCTCTTGCATACTAGGGTAAAACTGATGTTGGTTAACAACCTTATTAAAATTGCATGTAGATAGGGGGCCAAAGTTGTATAAAGGTTTGATAGTATTTCACTAAGAAGCTGTCTAGGCCCAGACACTGGTTTAATTATTTAGGGATTTTATGTTGTACAGTCTGTCATAATAATTTTCAAATTGGGACAAAATGTCTGGGGAAGTATATTTTTTTTTTACTGGAGTTTTAAGCATGTGTACAAATGTCTTTAAGTTTCTAATTTGAAGTGCTCTCACGAAGAGTTTCCCTGCCTGGTTGCCCTCATAATAAAACTTTTTTTTTTTTTAAGTTTCAGCATGTCAGATGTTATTCCTTGGTTAACACATATCTTAGGGCTTGTCTTGCACTCTGAAGTGAAGCTTGTAATGGTTCATTTTGGGGTTTACATTTACATTTGTATTATAAGTTAGTGAGATTGCTGGAGAGGTCAAGATATCTCTATCTGGTCTTTTTTCTGATTTGAACTCTGTATTTTAAAAAAATTGACTCTCATGTAGTACTTCTGATGTTAGGGTTAGAGCTGTCTAATTAGGCTGTTAAGGAATATTTAGGTTCCCCTCAAATTAAAATAATCCCTTTGGAAAAATCTAAGATTCTCCTAATTATTGTTTTGAAAAAAGAGAGACAACTATCGTTTTAAACATAAATGCTGATCAATGCACTTGGTTTTATATACAGAAGATAAAAAAATGCCCAGGAATCTACCTTCTGCATCTTTATCGCATTGAATATGTGGAAAGTGTATGTTCTTAATTATCAGTATACTAACCCCACTTTTTTAAGTTGTGTTAGAGCTATGGTAGTGTTGGGGGAAGTGGGTACCAAAGTACTTGAGTTCATGGTGGCGGCTAAAATGCATTTACTGGAAAAACACAAAATTTGCTCTTTTCTTTTGTAAATAAGATAATTAGATGTTTTCTGTGGAAAATTAGATCCCTGCACTTTTTGAGTAATTAAAAGAAGGTGGCGGTCAGTGGTCTCCATAGTTATACATGGATTGAGAAGAGTTTATTGTTCCACTAAAGTCGTATGTTACAAAACAGAAAGAAAGAAAACATATAGGGGCCGAATTATCAAGCTCCGAATGGACCCCTACTCCATAACTTGTCCACCTGCTCTGAGGCGGTGGACAGAAATTAACCCAATCAAATTCGATCAGGTTGACACCCCCTGTTAGTGGCCGATTGCAGCGGACATGATACGCTACATCGTAACATGTCCGCTCGCACTTTCATAAATATGCCCCATAATATCTAATAATTTAGAAGAAAAAAACAGTTCCTGGTAGAACTAACTAGTGAAGTTGGAAGGGTAACCAGGCTCAAGCAAATGTCAATAGCAGCAAACTGTCAGTTCACAGGGTTAGAAACCAGTCCCTGGTAAAGAAATACTAGATAGAAATATATTCTTAATTAACACGGTAACAACAACAATTATTTCAAGGATTATGAAAATGATTCTCTACAAAGGAGAGGACAATGACCTAAACCTGCACTATAGTTATAAACAACAGTGAAGAAATATCTGTAACAGAAGATTATCGTAAATGTAAAAGCAATAACAACTGCAACAGAGTATGCTTAACGAAAAAAGTGAAATCAACATTCCTATGTACCAAATTGGCTAAAAAAAAACATAAAAACAACTCAAACTTATTAAATCTAGAGGACATCAACAATTTACTTTCAGGATACACCTTTTACAGTCCTACCACATTTTCTATATAGTAGAATCTAGGATGACTAAGCCATTTTCTTGTGAGTGGTGCTAATCTTTTAGCAGTGTCTGGGGTTTATAAGTTTCTCCTGTTGTTGAATGAGTCTAGGTGTCTTCTCAGATCTCATGAAGTCAGGAGCTACTATTCCCAGTATAGAGCAGAACTCCAGCATGTTTGTCAAAGTCAAATCAACCAGCTATTGTCGTGTATAACCAATAATTGTAAGAAAATCCCTAGTGCTAAGATATTTTTTTGGTTCTCAATAATATAGTTAAAGACAACTGTTGCCATTACCTCTTGAGGGTAAGAGGAGGTAAGTCCATGTAGAACTATACCATAGTTCCCCAGAATCAAATGGGTTGGTTCTTGAAAGACAGCCTCATTATTTCCTCTTTATCTCTGACATTTCTAAATGTGGGCGTAATGCTCTGTGTGCTTTGTCAAACTGGATAAAAACATGGGAGAGATCCAGAAGATAGTTAGGTAGATCCCTGCGAAGGACTGACTCGGCTGCACTCCTACATCTGATATTATTTCATCTTCATGTTTGCTGTTTTAACTGATCTTGAATTTGGTCCAAGTCTTCTGAAACTCTATCATTATTTATCATTTTCCAATGCCTCAACTTTGAATCTGAGAGTATGAATTGCCTGCTTGAGATCTGCTATTTCTTTTGTCATACATGTTCTTACAATATAATTTATGTCCTGTTTAGAAGCAAATGAGGAGAGCAAAGTTGTTGATGTTTGTGTCAATATGTTTTAGGTCAGAAACAGAGGAAGTCATTGGAGATGTTAAGTCTGTTGGTTCTAGAGTCAAATGGGCTGAACCTTAGGTCGGCAGTATTTGAAAAAAGAAGCTTACTTAGTGTCCCTTCATATTAATTTTTGACAGTTCAACTGGCTTTAACTTTTTCTTAGAAGCTATGGTAGTTTCTAAAAGGCATAATGCTTTGATGTGATTCAGAGTCTCAGATGAGGATATCAGGTGGCTACTTTCTTAATTTCCGGGTTTTAGCAACGGGCCTTCCCACATAAACAGCAATGTTATGGCTGCAAAATGTCCAAAATTATACTCTGCAAGTGTCAGAGAGGCAATCAGTATTATACCTCAGCAGCCAGTATAGAGAGCTTCAGAAAAATGGTTGCTGAAAGATTTACTCTGCAGCATCTAATTTTTTATATTGTGGGACACACAGTTGCAGAGGCTGCACGTTGTAAATCAAACCACTGATTAGGTACAAGAGGTTTTGCTAATACAACAAGTAAACAACGTATTGCTTGTATCGTGTGTTTAGAAAAACAGTGCCGTACCAAGTGTAACATATAATCAGTGAAAGTAGTCAGCCTGTAAAGTCATACAGCAATCAAGTGTTAGTAGTAATAAAGTTCAATCTTGCAATAGTTCCAGTTTGTGAACTGCAGGTTAGAAGTAAAACGAGTATAATCTCACCACTCTTGCCACTTTCAGACTTCCACCTCAGGCCGTCCCATTAACAGGTGTGGATCCACTCCTCCGATATCCAAAAGCAAAAGCTCAAATAAGCAATAGAGATTACCTGTAATGGGACTGAACACAACTGCAGGGCTTGGTACAGGTAAAAAAAGACTTTATTGTAAGATGAAAAACAAACTGCGGTTGTGTTCAGTCCCATTACGGGTAATCTCTATTGCTTATTTGAGCTTTTATATTGTGGGGATTTTATGAGCTGTGAAAGTAAATGGTGTAAATATGCCCCAATAAGGGGACCGTTAAATAAAATCTCATGAACAATGGCAGGGGATCATGTGAGAAGATCAAGTATAGTGTTACAAGTGCCTCACCAACTGATCCAAGTGAAGCAGGCATGTAAAACCCCTTTATTTATAGATTGTGCAGACCACTCTGAAGCTGCCTTAGATGTGGGATAATGGTGTTCCATGTGGCATGAAGTTTCCCGGTCCCCCACTTAGTAACTGCAGGCCTTGATCTCGTTGCCACTCGTGCAGTAGTACACTGTGAAGATAGCCATGTTTGGCTAGCAGGGAGGCCCAAGACATACGGAGAACTGCCCTATACATCTACACAGGTGGGCAAAGAAGACTCTGATTGGGGTATCTTTCCAATCAGTGAACAAAGGATGCAATAATACAACCTGTATCTCCACCGCACCTCGCAGGGTGGGTTACAAAAGCAAAAATAATAAGACAGTGAGATGAGGCAGCATACATTTAACAAATATCTGAAAATGGAGAACTCAATTGAACCGTTTACTGTAGGCATCCTCAATAGTATGATACATATTCCAGCAAACATACCTATGTACCACAATGTTGGGGTTTTCTTATGTTACTAACAAAAACAAAACAAAACACACAAAAAAGGGGGGTCATTCCCCCCCCCCTCCTTTATGACCTACCAAATACCTAGAAGGACTATCTCTGAGTTTTGAAATGGGAAATTCAGATAGTCTATTTCTCTGTAGGGGAGTGTTTTAATAAATACTGCCTATTTTGTAAAAACATTTCTGATATCAGATTCATTATCTATATTTGTATCTCTTTGTTCCAATATACATTGCTTTTTCAAACAGTTCCTGACTTCGGAAATTCTTGGCACTGATCGCATTTTCCATTTTTTACAAATTAGATATCTAGTAGCCAAAATAGATAAAGTAACTAGCTTTTCACTAGTCTGATGGCCATCGTCATTCTTTAAACACAGTATAATCTGGAACAGTGATAGGGTCAGTGAGGAGATTTTCAATATCTTCTTTAACAAAAATTCTAATCTATACAATAGATTTCTTATTTTCGAGCATTGCCATAACATATGTACCAAGTCCGCTGCAGGATATGAACACTTAGGACATTTATTAAAGTCTAAATTGTGGGCCCTGATGTCTATCACCGGGGTTAAGTATGCTCTGTGAAGGAGTTTAATATGTGCTTCTCGCCAGGTAGCAGAGAGTGTGACCTGTGCTACTCTATTTATTGATGCCTGAAGAGTGTTTGATTCGATAATATTCTGAGCAATTAATTAGCTCCAGATAGATGCCAACTTTGCCAAAATAGGGGCACCTTTGCGTGTACATAGAAGATAATAACACGGAGTAATAGACATCTGGTCATTTTTAGTTAGCATAAGCCAGTTTTCCAATTTGCCTAAAACCCAGCACCATCCCACTTCATTAATTAGTTCAAGAGCAAAATGTCTTATCTGCAGGTTTGCAAATAAGTCTTTGTAAGGTAGGCTAAATTCCACTTTTAGTTCTTCAAATGATTTAATACATCTTCTATCTTTGTCTACCAAGCAAAATATCCTATTTAATCCATTATTATGCCACCTTCTAAAGACCGCAGAATTTAAGCCTGCTTGAAATTCCGGATTTCCTATTAGAGCGAGATAATACAAGACCTTGCTATTTATTGAAAGGGAGTTAGATACTTTCCACCATGCCTTGAGTGGATTAAGGATAGTTTTGAGTCCAATGAGTTCTGCCGGTAGATCCTTTTGTGCCAAGTGAATCAGTGCTGATGGGAGGTATGGATTGCATATGTTTATTTCAAGCTCGTTATTTAAGACTTAGGCCTAGATTTGGAGTTCGGCGGTAAAAGGGCTGCTAACGCTCCGCGGGCTTTTTTCTGGCCGCACCATAAATTTAACTCTGGTATCGAGAGTTTAATCAAATGCTGCGTTAGGCTCCAAAAAAGGAGCGTAGAGCATTTTTACCGCAAATGCAACTCTCGATACCAGAGTTGCTTACGGACGCGGCCGGCCTCAAAAACGTGCTCGTGCACGATTCCCCCATAGGAAACAATGGGGCTGTTTGAGCTGAAAAAAAACCTAACACCTGCAAAAAAGCAGAGTTCAGCTCCTAACGCAGCCCCATTGTTTCCTATGGGGAAACACTTCCTACGTCTGCACCTAACACTCTAACATGTACCCCGAGTCTAAACACCCCTAACCTTACACTTATTAACCCCTAATCTGCCTCCCCCGCTATCGCTGACCCCTGCATATTTTTTTAAACCCCTAATCTGCCGCTCCGTAAACCGCCGCAACCTACGTTATCCCTATGTACCCCTAATCTGCTGCCCTAACATCGCCGACCCCTATATTATATTTATTAACCCCTAATCTGCCCCCCTCAACGTCGCCGACACCTGCCTACACTTATTAACCCCTAATCTGCCGAGCGGACCTGAGCGCTACTATAATAAAGTTATTAACCCCTAATCCACCTCACTAACCCTATCATAAATAGTATTAACCCCTAATCTGCCCTCCCTAACATCGCCGACACCTAACTTCAATTATTAACCCCTAATCTGCCGACCGGAGCTCACCGCTATTCTAATAAATGTATTAACCCCTAAAGCTAAGTAAAGCTAAGTCTAACCCTAACACTAACACCCCCCTAAGTTAAATATAATTTTTATCTAACGAAATAAATTAACTCTTATTAAATAAATGATTCCTATTTAAAGCTAAATACTTACCTGTAAAATACATCCTAATATAGCTACAATATAAATTATAATTATATTATAGCTATTATAGGATTAATATTTATTTTACAGGTAACTTTGTAATTATTTTAACCAGGTACAATAGCTATTAAATAGTTAAGAACTATTTAATAGTTACCTAGTTAAAATAATAACAAAATTACCTGTAAAATAAGTCCTAACCTAAGATATAATTAAACCTAACACTACCCTATCAATAAAATAATTAAATAAAATACCTACAATTACCTACAATTAACCTAACACTACACTATCAATAAATTAATTAAATACAATTCCTACAAATAAATACAATTAAATAAACTAGCTAAAGTACAAAAAATAAAAAAGATCTAAGTTACAGAAAATAAAAAAATATTTACAAACATAATAAAAATATTACAACAATTTTAAACTAATTACACCTACTCTAAGCCCCCTAATAAAATAACAAAGCCCCCCAAAATAAAAAATTCCCTACCCTATTCTAAATAAAAAAAGTTACAAGCTCTTTTACCTTACCAGCCCTGAACAGGGCCCTTTGCGGGGCATGCCCCAAGAATTTCAGCTCTTTTGCCTGTAAAAGAATAAATACAATACCCCCCCCCAACATTACAACCCACCACCCACATACCCCTAATCTAACCCAAACCCCCCATAAAAAAACCTAACACTAAGCCCCAGAAGAACTTCCTACCTTGTCTTCACCATACCAGGTTCACCGATCCGTCCTGAAGAGCTCCTCCGATGTCCTGATCCAAGCCCAAGCGGGGGCTGAAGAGGTCCATGATCCGGTCAAAGTCTTCATCCAAGCGGGGCAGAAGAGGATCTTCCATCCGATTGAAGTCATCATCCAGGCGGCATCTTCGATCTTCTTCCATCCGGAGCGAAGCGGCAGGATCCTGAAGACATCCAGCGCGGAACATCCATCCGGACCGACGACTGAACGACGAATGACTGTTCCTTTAAGGGACGTCATCCAAGATGGCGTCCCTCGAATTCCGATTGGCTGATAGGATTCTATCAGCCAATCGGAATTAAGGTAGGAATTTTCTGATTGGCTGATGGAATCAGCCAATCAGAATCAAGTTCAATCCGATTGGCTGATCCAATCAGCCAATCAGATTGAGCTCGCATTCTATTGGCTGTTCCGATCAGCCAATAGAATGCGAGCTCAATCTGATTGGCTGATTGGATCAGCCAATCGGATTGAACTTGATTCTGATTGGCTGATTCCATCAGCCAATCAGAAAATTCCTACCTTAATTCCGATTGGCTGATAGAATCCTATCAGCCAATCGGAATTCGAGGGACGCCATCTTGGATGACGTCCCTTAAAGGAACAGTCATTCGTCGTTCAGTCGTCGGTCCGGATGGATGTTCCGCGCTGGATGTCTTCAGGATCCTGCCGCTTCGCTCCGGATGGAAGAAGATCGAAGATGCCGCCTGGATGATGACTTCAATCGGATGGAAGATCCTCTTCTGCCCCGCTTGGATGAAGACTTTGACCGGATCATGGACCTCTTCAGCCCCCGCTTGGGCTTGGATCAGGACATCGGAGGAGCTCTTCAGGACGGATCGGTGAACCTGGTATGGTGAAGACAAGGTAGGAAGATCTTCAGGGGCTTAGTGTTAGGTTTATTTAAGGGGGGTTTGGGTTAGATTAGGGGTATGTGGGTGGTGGGTTGTAATGTTGGGGGGGGGGTATTGTATTTATTCTTTTACAGGCAAAAGAGCTGAAATTCTTGAGGCATGCCCCGCAAAGGGCCCTGTTCAGGGCTGGTAAGGTAAAAGAGCTTGTAACTTTTTTTATTTAGAATAGGGTAGGGAATTTTTTATTTTGGGGGGCTTTGTTATTTTATTAGGGGGCTTAGAGTAGGTGTAATTAGTTTAAAATTGTTGTAATATTTTTATTATGTTTGTAAATATTTTTTTATTTTCTGTAACTTAGATCTTTTTTATTTTTTGTACTTTAGCTAGTTTATTTAATTGTATTTATTTGTAGGAATTGTATTTAATTAATTTATTGATAGTGTAGTGTTAGGTTAATTGTAGGTAATTGTAGGTATTTTATTTAATTATTTTATTGATAGGGTAGTGTTAGGTTTAATTATATCTTAGGTTAGGACTTATTTTACAGGTAATTTTGTTATTATTTTAACTAGGTAACTATTAAATAATTCTTAACTATTTAATAGCTATTGTACCTGGTTAAAATAATTACAAAGTTACCTGTAAAATAAATATTAATCCTAAAATAGCTATAATATAATTATAATTTATATTGTAGCTATATTAGGATTTATTTTACAGGTAAGTATTTAGCTTTAAATAGGAATCATTTATTTAATAAGAGTTAATTTATTTCGTTAGATAAAAATTATATTTAACTTAGGGGGGTGTTAGTGTTAGGGTTAGACTTAGCTTTAGGGGTTAATACATTTATTAGAATAGCGGTGAGCTCCGGTCGGCAGATTAGGGTTTAATAATTGAAGTTAGGTGTCGGTGATGTTAGGGAGGGCAGATTAGGGGTTAATACTATTTATGATAGGGTTAGTGAGGCGGGTTAGGGGTTCATAACTTTATTATAGTAGCGCTCAGGTCCGCTCGGCAGATTAGGGGTTAATAAGTGTAGGCAGGTGTCGGCGACGTTGAGGGGGGCAGATTAGGGGTTAATAAATATAATATAGGGGTCGGCGATGTTAGGGGTAGCAGATTAGGGGTACATAGGGATAACGTAGGTGGCGGCGATTTGCGGTCAGAAGATTAGGGGTTAATTATTTTAAGTAGCTTGCGGCGACGTTGTGGGGGGCAAGTTAGGGGTTAAGAAATATAATATAGGGGTTGGCGGGGTTAGGGGCAGCAGATTAGGGGTACATAAGTATAACGTAGGTGGCGGTCGGCAGATTAGGGGTTAAAAATTTAAATAGAGTGGCGGCGATGTGGGGGGACCTCGGTTTAGGGGTACATAGGTAGTTTATGGGTGTTAGTGTACTTTAGGGTACAGTAGTTAAGAGCTTTATAAACCGGCGTTAGCCAGAAAGCTCTTAACTCCTGCTATTTTCAGGCGGCTGGAATTTTGTCGTTAGAGCTCTAACGCTCACTTCAGAAACGACTCTAAATACCAGCGTTAGAAAGATCCCATTGAAAAGATAGGCTACGCAAATGGCGTAGGGGGATCTGCGGTATGGAAAAGTCGCGGCTGAAAAGTGAGCGTTAGACCCTTTAATCACTGACTCCAAATACCAGCGGGCGGCCAAAACCAGCGTTAGGAGCCTCTAACGCTGGTTTTGACGGCTACCGCCGAACTCCAAATCTAGGCCATAGTTTTTAGAAAAGATCCAATTATTATTCAAGCTAAAAAACTAACGGCTAGATTTAGAGTTTTGTCGGTAAGGACCCGCGTAGCTAACGCTGGCTTTTTTCTGGCCGCACCTTTAAAATAACTCCTGCAAAAAAGCCGCGTTCAGTTCCTAACGCAGCCCCATTGTTTGCTATGGATAAACACTTCCTACGTCTGCACCTAACACTCTAACATGTACCCCGAGTCTAAACACCCCTAGCCTTACACTTATTAACCCCTAATCTGCCGCCCCCGCTATCGCTGACCCCTGCATATTATTTTTAACCCCTAATCTGCCGCTCCGTAAACCGCCGCTACTTACATTATCCCTATGTACCCCTAATCTGCTGCCCCTAACACTGCCGACCCCTATATTATATTTATTAACCCTTAATCTGCCCCCCACAACGTCGCCTCCACCTGCCTACACATATTAACCCCTAATCTGCCGAGCGGACCGCACCGCTATTATTATAAAGTTATTAACCCCTAATCCGCCTCACTAACCCTATAATAAATAGTATTAACCCCTAATCTGCCCTCCCTAACATCGCCGACACCTAACTTCAATTATTAACCCCTAATCTGCCGACCTAATCTCGCCACTATTCTAATAAATGTATTAACCCCTAAAGCTAAGTCTAACCCTAACACTAACACCCCCCTAAGTTAAATATAATTTTAATCAAACGGAATTAATTAACTCTTATTAAATAAATTATTCCTATTTAAAGCTAAATACTTACCTGTAAAATAAATCCTAATATAGCTACAATATAAATTATAATTATATTATAGCTATTTTAGGATTAATATTTATTTTACAGGTAACTTTGTATTTATTTTAACCAGGTACAATAGCTATTAAATAGTTAAGAACTATTTAATAGCTAAAATAGTTAAAATAATTACAAATTTACCTGTAAAATAAAACCTAACCTAAGTTACAATTAAACCTAACACTACACTATCAATAAATAAATTAAATACAATTCCTACAAATAAATACAATGAAATAAACTAACTAAAGTACAAAAAATAAAAAAGAACTAAGTTACAAAACATAAAAAAATATTTACAAACATTAGAAATATATTACAACAATTTTAAACTAATTACACCTACTCTAAGCCCCCTAATAAAATAACAAAGCCCCCCAAAATAAAAAAAAATGCCCTACCCTTTTCTAAATTACTAAAGTTCAAAGCTCTTTTACCTTACCAGCCCTGAACAGGGCCCTTTGCGGGTCATGCCCCAAGAATTTCAGCTCTTTTGCCTGTAAAAAAAAACATACAATAACCCCCCCCCAACATTACAACCCACCACCCACATACCCCTAATCTAACCCAAACCCCCCTTAAATAAACCTAACACTAATCCCCTGAAGATCTCCCTACCTTGAGTCGTCTTCACCCAGCCGAGCCAAATTCTTCATCCAAGCGGAGCAAGAAGAGGTCCTCCATCCAGTAGAAGTCTTCATCCAAGCGGGGCAGAAGAGGTCTTCCATCCGATTGAAGTCTTCATCCAAGCGGAATCTTCTATCGTCATCCATCCGGAGCGGCAGCATCCTGAAGACCTCCGACGCGGAACATCCATCCTGGCCAATGACTGAACGATGAATGACGGTTCCTTTAAATGACGTCATCCAAGATGGCGTCCCTCGAATTCCGATTGGCTGATAGGATTCTATCAGCCAATCGGAATTAAGGTAGGAATATTAGTTATTATTATTATTATTAGTTATTATTATATTATTTATTAGTTATTTTAAATATATATATATATTTTTTTCATATATAGTAACCATGCCAAAAAGATTTACTTTGTTCATGAAATATTTGTTTCATATAACAGTTATTTTCTTTGTACTATATTAACTGTTACTTTTAGGCAGTTGTAAGTATTGCAAAACAAGCACTTTTTCACACACCCACAACTTTGGCCATGAAAGCGTCATTTTTATTGGATCAACAATTAAGTGGGAGGATTTCCTGTACACATACATTGACCAAAGTGGTGGGTGTTGTGCAGGGTCACTGAGGATTTTGTGCTTCATGCATTAGGAAAACGCGTCTGACCTGTTTTTCCCTTGACTGGTGCTGCCAGCCATTACACTTCAATAAGCTTTGTAATGTGAATTGGTTAACATTACAATAAATCACATTTCTACATGTTCCTGTTGCCTGTGTCTCCCTTTTGTGCTGGGTGCGCCGACTTTCTGTATTGCTGTTGATATTTGGAGTGGAGGTGGAATGCTCCTGTCCTCGCACCAGCTGAAGAGTGAGTACTACGTCAGCACGTTACTACGTGTCATTGGAGGAAGGATTCACTACGTGAAGGCCACTGCAGTTCCTTGGATCAATCGGCAGCCGTGTCTGAGTGCTCCGTGACGATAGTTTGGATTTCCCCTCTGAGTACTGCTTTAGCAGTTTCCCAGAATATTTCAGGGCAGTCTATATAATCCCTATTGAAATGAACATAGTCCTCGAATTTATTCTTTTTTGATTCAATAATTTTTTATTGGTATTTCGGTTTCAAAACATTACATTCGAGAGTGATTAAATTCAACATTTGAAACATGTTTTAAATACAATAACAGTTGTCATCAATCAAAATCGTATCTGTGAACGTCTTCCATACAAAATGAAGAAAACTTCAAGAAAAACATAGTAGACAATAAAGGTACTACTAACCATTAATTGTTAAAAAGCTGTCCAATACTTATGCTCCTTTCCTAGGGGGGGAGGGTAGAGGGAAGGGGGAAGAAGAAAAGATAAAAGGAAGGAGGGGGGAATTTTATGTAAAAGAGAGGCATTGTAAGGTCAAGAGTTCGGATGCTCTTTAGATGTATTACTAACTTGTATGTTTCTATGCTCCACTGACATCTTTCAGATTATGAAGGCCCTGTTCCCAGATAAAAAACATATCAGCAAAAAACTCTCGTTTTCCCATATAGTAAAAATGTTGTTTTTCTAATTCCAGAATGTGTCCTATTTCCACCACCCACTGTGTGTGCGTCGGAGTATTTTGGGACTTCCATAATCTAGGTATCAGTCTCTTTGCACATGCCAACATCAGTTGAAGGAGTCTTGTGCGGTACACGCAATGTAAGTGTGGGAGAACATTGAGTAATACGAGCTTTGGGTTTAGGGTGATATCCAGGCCCAAAATTTTATTAATACAATTTTCTATCCCATGCCAAAATTCAGACAAAAGAGGACAGTCCCACCAGATATGAGTCATAGTACCCTGACCGCCACATCGTCTCCAACAGGCTGATGAAGTAGTAGGGTAGATATATCTAAGTCGTTGGGGAGTAAGATACCATCGGGTGAATATTTTGTAGTTCAACTAGGATATGAATAACGAAGTGGAGGCGGAGTGTGACATTTTAAAGCTATTTCTCCAGTCCTCATCTGTAAAATTTTCTAATAATTCAGATTCCCATTTCCCAACGAAAGAAGGGCGCTGATCTGGGAAAGAGCTTTGTAATAGTTTATAGGCTATTGATAAGTGTGCTCTTTTGTTTTCAGAGTTTACACATAGTTTCTCGAATGCGGTCAGTGGTCTAAGTACGTTAGATTTATAAGTGTTGTCAGAAAGCGCATGTCTTATCTGTAGGTAAGAATACCAGCTATGGAAGGGCGAACCCAGTTCCTCTTGTAGCTTTAGTCTATCTTTGATCCCTCCTGAGTCTACTATGAGGTAAACTGGTAGATTATTTAAGTGCTCCTCCCTGTACGTGTGGGAAAAGGATGGATTTTTCAGGAAAATCTGATTGTTCAACAAAGGGGTAAGAGGCGAGACTGGGGTGGAAATTCCTACAGTTGTCACGTGATCCCATACGTCTAAGGTAGCTTTAATATAGTTGTTTCGATATGCTAGTAGTGGTCTGTGGGCTTTGGGCAACCATGCGATATCTCTCATAGATTGAGCTTCTAGAAGAGAGCTTTCGATTTGCACCCAAAGGGCAGAGTCAGCAGCGTGGGACCAAGAGATCACTCTGGTCAAGTGTGCCGCTCTATAGTAATTTAGGAGGTTAGGGGCATTAAGACCACCGTCTGCCTTGTGCATGTATAGCGTCTGTTGGGAAACTCTGGGCTTTTTGTAGGACCAGATGAATGAGTTAAACATGTTCTGTTGGGTTTTTAGGTATGAGACCGGCAGGGCCATCGGCAATGTCTGGAAGAGGAATAGATATTTTGGTATTATCATCATTTTTATAGTATTAATTCTTCCCATCCACGAAAGGTGACCCTGCCTGTGCCACCCTTCTAGTAGTGTTTTTACTGAGTTTTGGAGATTGAGATAATTATTTTGGAATAAGTCTTGGTGATTGTATGGGATTATCAGCCCCAGGTATTTAAGTTTGTCGACAATCCGGAAAGATGTCTGTTGACTTACAAAGTCTCTATCACTATGCGGTGAGTTTAGTAATATAATTCCTGACTTCTCCATATTAATGGAGAAGTTAGATACCCGCCCGTATTCGTTCAGGGTTTGTAATAAGGCAGGTAAAGTGGTAGAAGGGGCACGAAGGGTGAAGATCACATCATCAGCAAATAGTAAGCATTTCTGGTGGACCTGATTGAAATGTAGGCCTAGTATGTCCTCATTATCCCTTATTTTGATAGCCAGAATTTCTATGGTTATAGCAAACAATAATGGAGACAAAGGGCACCCCTGGCGGGTTCCATTAGTGATTGGAAAAGGTTGAGATAAAGTTCCATTAACTCTTACTCTAGCTTGAGGAGTAGAATATAACGCTTGGATTCTTTCGACAAAAGCCTCGGAAAATCCGAACCTCGACAGGCCCCCCACATGAATTGCCAGCTGACCCTGTCGAAGGCCTTCTCAGCATCCGTTGATAGGAGCACTAGAGGCGTTTCATTATTGTGTGCAGTCAGTAGAGAGTGCAGAACTATAATTGTGTTATCCTTGGCTTCCCTGCCCTTATCAAAACCTACTTGATCCGGATGTATAAGCTTGGGTAAAATTATATTAAGGCGATTCGCCAATATTTTAGCATAAATCTTTATATTAATGTTCAGGAGTGATATGGGTCTATAGTTACCCGCCAGGGTTCCCACCTTGTCTGCTTTCGGGATTACTGTGATTGTGGCCTCTAGTAGAGAATTGGAGAAAGTCTCTCCCCTGTCTATTGATGTAAATAATGCATATAGGGGAGGGCATAACTGTGGTTGAAATAATTGATAAAATTTGGCCGATAGGCCATCCGGTCCAGGAGATTTCCCATTTGGAAGTGCTTTAATAGTATTCATAATTTCTTGAATTGTTATAGGGGCATCTAGTATGTGATTATCTTCTTCTGATATTTTAGGGGTCTCCAGAGTGTGAAGGTAGCGTGCAATATTATTATTAGATTCTTGGGAGATGTTGGGGTTAAGGTTGTATAGTTTAGAGTAGTAGG
This sequence comes from Bombina bombina, assembly GCF_027579735.1. NCBI lineage: Eukaryota > Metazoa > Chordata > Amphibia > Anura > Bombinatoridae > Bombina > Bombina bombina. The sequence continues at coordinate 785,284,542 of NC_069499.1, forward strand.
ATACAAATGCATCCGCTATTTCTTCATGCCTGCTGACCATTTTGCCAGATGGGTGAGAAATAGTTCTGATAAATGATTTATATTGTTGTCTTTTAAGTGACCTCGCCAATAGAAGCCCAGCTTTATTGCTTTCTGCAAAAAATTTGGCCTTGGTAGTTAAAGCCCTCAGGTGTGCTTTTTGAGTTAGGAATTTATTAAGACTTTCTCTAGCTGAGGTAAGGTCTGCAAGTTTTTGGGTCGAGGTCGGGTCATTCTTATGTAACCTATCTGCTTTGGTCAGGGTATCGATTAGGGACGTCACCTGGGCCTTCCTCATTTTCCGTATTTTAGCCATGTGCTTTATAAGGAACCCCCTGATATAGCATTTATATGTTTCCCAATTGTTCCCTGCAGATGTGTCTTCGGGTTTATTATTTAGAAAAAACTCATTGGTCGCCTTGGTCAATTCATCTAGTGTGTCTTGGTTCGTCAGTATGGTTTCATCCAGTCTCCAGTTTAGCGTATTTATTGGTTTAGTAAACCACTGGAAAGTAGATAAGACCATGCTATGATCCGACCACGGGGTGTGTGATATTTTAGATTGGACTAGGTTGGTTAAGAGCATCTGGCTACAAAGTATATAGTCTAGTCTGGAGTAGGAATGTTGTGGGTGGGAAAAGAATGTGTAGTCCTTCTGTGTAGGATGTGCTATTCTCCAGGTGTCAAACAAAGAGATAGAGTGAAGAGCTGCGCTATTTACTTTCAGAATTCTGTTACTGAGATATGACTTCCCTGTGGAGTTATCCATGGAAGGGTGCATGGTAAAGTTAAGGTCCCCACCTAGAATAATTGGACCTTTTGAAATATCTAAAATGGAATTAATGATTGATTTATAAAACCTGGGGGTAGGTCTATTTGGGGCATAGACATTGACCAGAGTAATTAGGGTGCCGTAGCACCGTCCTACCAAAATTAGCAGTCTTCCCTCTTTGTCTGAGTGTTTCTGAATTAGTTCAAAGGGGACATTACGTTTAATTGAGATACATACACCATTTTTCCTACTTAACCCTGAACTAAAGAAGTGTTTATCAAAATAGCGCTCAGCTAGATGAGGTTCATTTCGTCTCTTAAAATGGGTTTCTTGAAGCATAATTACCTCAATACCCTTTTTATGGAAATCAAAGTAAGCTATGGAGCGCTTTTCAGCGGATAAAAACCCTTTCACATTTTGGCTTGCTATAGTAACAGTGTTCATTTCTATAATGTAAGGTCTGCGGTCAAAAGTTATGGTCGTAAAGGTCTCCCCCTTTAGTCGTTCTCTGGATAAAGGTGAAAGGAAAAGGGAAAAACGGAAAGGGGGAAGGAAGGAAGTGTAGAGGTATCAGAGAAGTATTACTAAACTATACGTTGTGGACAGAGCTTGATATGTTGTAGTATCTATTAAGTTCACAGGCAGTAGTATGGAAGTGTATATGAATACAATAATGTATAAACTTGAACAACTTTCAATAGGTGAGGCAGGTTGACAAGCCTAGTAGCTACATACATTGCGCATCTTATATTCAGCACAGCATGAAAATAACATTCAAAAAGAGAATTAACTGAGGAGTAGTTTTAATGCTTATTAAAGCCGTTTCTAGCTAACTAAGAGGTGCATCCATGTATCAGTTCTGAGTAACTTAAGAATATGCATTTCTGTCTGAGGTTTAACTAATCAGTACCCCCGCTACACCCTTTTGGGCTCTAAAATTAGTTGCAGAAGGTGCACTGATTCAGATCAATCGCACCTCCAGACACCCACGGCGGGCCCCCTCCACCATGAGCCGCAGCTGGGTTAGATGATGGTGTTATCGGGTGGAGTGGAGCAGGTCCGCCATTAAGTACCCAAAGGCACGAGGGAGATGACACAAAGCAAAACAAAACAGCCAACTACGGTGTTGACTCACTAAACAAAGTTATTCTAAGAAAAACATTAAGTAATTAGTTTGAACTTTAGGCAAGTTAGATTAATCAAGCAGCGAAAAGGTAGTTATTACATTCCTGAAATTCTATGTTAAAAGGTAATAGTAAACTAAATTTGCAACAATTTTAAAACTACAAGAACATCAAATTAAACAACTAATACAAGGTTACAACTGATTTGTATACAGTTCAGCAGGGCATCTCCTAAGAAAATACTTGCCACTTTTTACTGAATGTCAGTATTCCTATGCTTAATGGTAACTGTAAGCAGAGTCCAATCTCTAACAGTTAAGAACCAGCATTGTTAGATAAACAGGTCGAATCCTGCAGAATGGTATAAAACAGAGGTAGTTAGCCTGGTCAGCCAGGTTGTGAAAGGTCAGATTCTGCAGGGCTGGTCTGCTTTCTTTTACGTTGGCTTTTTGGTCCTGCCGGCCCAAGTTTTCTCTGTGATTTGGGGGCCGTTTTCCCCATCAAGGGATTTTGAGGTGCCAGTTCCAAATTTCCAATGGGAGCAGGGATTCCCAGCATATGACAGAATTTGTCAATGTCAGATAAATGTCGACATTCAAATCTCTTCCCATTTTTCGTGGAGATTACTGAGGTGGGGAATCCCCATCTATAAGGGATCTTTAGTTGCCTAAGATGAAGTGTTAGGGCCGCAAATTCTCTCATTTTTTGCAGTGTCCTTATAGATAAATCTTGGTAAATCTGTATGCGGTGTCCTTGATATGACACTGTTTGCTGTTTTCTGGACAAGTTGTATATGTCTTCACGATGTTGGTAATTTTGGAATCTTATAGTAGTAAGGTTAGGGAACCAAAAGGGGATTTGTGACATTGAAGTCAAGTGTAGAATTATACACTGAATAAGTCAAATAGAAAATGGAGTAAAATTACACTTTATTTAACAATTATGCTTGAAAACAGACGTTACTCATAGGGGGTAATATATAAGGGAAATAAATCCAGGGTTATGCAACCTCTGAACCAAATTCATACAGTTCCGATTCCCAATATGCCCCTATAGGTAATTGGACAAGTTAAAAAATAAGGTAATATAGAAAGCTAGTGAAGAATGGGATTGTCACTTCCATAATTCAAAAATTCATTGCCTATATTCTATAAACCCAAGTATTAAAATTAAGGCTAGTGGACAGGTTTAGCGTGTCTAGTCAGACAATAACATAAGAAAGAGAAGTTAGCAAAAAAGTAATCACATATGCACAAGAGGTTTCAATCATACAGGCATAAACAAATATGCACTATCTATGCGCTCAAAGGCGTCCTCCTCTCTGCGTACTGCTCTGATTGAACAGAGTCAGCCGATTTCTAACTATTCCCCTGTCAGATAGGTCTAGTTCACATACATAATATCCGTATTCAAAGCTTAGCAACTATTCAGTAGAGATGTTATGCTGAGAGTAACCTAACCGCTAGTATTGCACTAGGTTCAATGCAAGTAATTACATTTAGTCATGAATCATAGAATCAGAGGTTACTATGTAACCAAACATATAGCGTAGTAGCGTTTTATGTATAGAGTTTAGACAAACTTGTTAACCTTACATTGAGTGCTAATAAATGGTGGTACAACAGCAGCAAAAACCCCCCTGTATATAACCCAATATAGGCTAAGTAAGGCGGTATTAAATGTGCCAGACCGCTGAATTAGTATGTGAGCATTTGTGACCGGTATGGTTAGACCACGCTAGCTACAACGCTGTCCACACCCACCGACGCGTTTCCGTCACTGAACGTGACTTCGTCAGGGCATAGGGCCAGCCCAGCAATAGATGCGGTGAATTATACTGCTCCGTCGTCATGGCAACGTATGTGAATCAATTACACAGTATACACGGAGGTGTAAACTCCGCTATGGCCTCATTAGAATGCATTAGATGTGTTAAGTATATTTGAAACCTTTAAAGTATTGATTGATATCAAGACTATTAGGACACAAAGGGGGCTTAATAGTTGTAAATTAAAGCGCTCATATAACTAGTTTTATAAAGACACAACATCCCTCAATTAATGGAGGTATTGGTGTATTGAAAAATTACAGAACATCTCTTGAACAGTAATTTCTTAAAGGGATTGCTAGTATTTACAGAATTAATTTAAATTTAAGCAATGAAATGATATACTTATAAGACTACTTGAAAATGTCCCTAGTGATCTCCCTTCAGATCATTCAAAATTAATTCTTTACTCATTGGGAAGGCAAATGCTTATTAGGGAGTAGAAACAATTTCTCCTCAGTGTTATACACAGTGAAGTATTGGTTTATGCGAACTAATCGTAAATTATTTCAAAAATTATTTCAAAAGGTTTCAACTCCTTTATGCCATTTCAAAGATATTATTTTGTATAATGCATACATATTTAGTTCAGAAGGGAACGGTTTTTAAATAATCATGAAAGACAAATTGTATATCATGATCCGTAGACTATAAGAAACATTTATATGATATTGCTTCATTCAGTCCCTTAGGTGAGGTGAATTGCAATTCATGGATCCATCTGCATTCTTTTTGCAATAACATTTTATTAATATCGCCCCTCCTCCCTTTCAATTTTACTTGTTCAATTGCACAGAAATAGATTTCATATTTATGTCCCTGATGTTCATTATTCATGTGTTGTGCTACAGGAACATTTCTATTCCATTTAATATCGCCTATGTGTTCTAGCACTCTGGTTCTTAGTTCTCTCGAGGTCTCACCCACATAGATTTTTGGGCATTTGCACATAGCGATATATATAACTTGCTTAGATCTACAGTTTAGAAAATCTTTAATTTCATACTGTTTTTCTGTGTTAGGGTGTACGAAGGTTTTAGTAGGGGCCATGTTCTTACAGGCTTGACATCTTCCACACTTATGGAACCCTTTTGTTTCTCGCAACCAGGTTCTGGGTAAGTCTTTAGAGTAATGACTCTCCATAAGTATATCTTTAAGGTTTTTTGATCTTCTATAGGTAATGTTAGGTTTTTCAGAAATTACTTCCTTTAGATCTTCGTCTTCTTGAATAACATGCCAATGTCTTTGGATGATATTCTTTATACAGACACTTTTGTCATCATATGTACCAATAATTCTTATGGTCTGCTGTTCGTTTGTTTCTTGTGCATTAGTTTGCTTACTGGTTTGCAATAGTGTATTTCTATCCAGTAATTTTGCTCTTTGATATGCCTTTTTAAGGCATCTACCTGGGTACCCTCTTTCCTTAAACCTTCTTTGTAATTCCCTCGCTTCTGTTTCAAAATCAAGTTCTGTGCTGCAGTTTCGTCTGGCTCTTAAATACTGACCAAACGGAATGCCCATTTTCAATTTCTTAGGGTGATAACTCTCCCATTTGAGGAGACTGTTGGTAGCTGTCTCTTTTCTATACAGTTTTGTATTTAGTGTACCATCCGTCTCTTTTCTGATCTCTAGATCTAAGAAAGAAATTTTGTTTGAATCTATAGTTGAAGTATACCTCATACCATCTCTGTTGTTATTCAGCCACAACATGAATTTTTCAAAGTCATTTTTAGTGCCCGTCCATAGAATTAAGACGTCATCTATATATCTAATATATAGATCCATATACTGCATATATGGGTTCACGTCTTCATTGAGAATACTCTTGTTCTCAATCCACCCCAGGAACATATTGGCATATGTTGGAGCACAGCAAGTGCCCATTGCTGTGCCCCTTTTCTGTAAGTAGATCTTTTTGTTGAATAGAAAATAGTTATGTCTTAGTGCATAATCTAATAGATCGATGATGAATTCATCTTCATCATTTCTGGTTGGATTAACTGTTCTCAGGAAGAAAGTAACTGCCTCCAAGCCCAGGTTGTGGGATATATTAGAGTATAGACTTTCAACGTCTATACTAGCCAACATAGTATTATCACTGACTATAACATCAGCCAGGCATTTCAAGACATCTTTAGTATCTTGTACGTAAGATGTAAGGGTGTGTACAAAATGTCTCAGTTTTTTATCTAAAAAGATGCTTGCATTTTCAGTGATACAGCCATTTCCAGAGACTATGGGTCTCCCGGGTGGTTTTGTCATATCCTTATGAACCTTAGGAAGGCTATAGAAAGTAGCTATTCTTGGGAACTTATTAAACATAAACTGATGTTCTGCTTTAGTAATTACCCTTTCTTGTAGACCCCTATCCAGGAGGGATCCTAGTTCTCGTTGGAAGGCATCAGTTGGATCACGAGTAAGGACCTTGTAATTATCAGTATTGCTCAGAATATCGGTACATATTTCTTCATATTGAGAATTGCTCATAAGAACCATATTACCTCCCTTATCCGCATTTTTTATTGTAATCTCCTTATTGTTTTGTAATTTCTGGAGGGCTTTTCGTTCTTTATAACTCAAGTTTTTTGGCACTTTGCTTTTTTTATTTATCTCCTCTATTTCTGTTGTGACCAGGGAGACAAATTTATCAATAGAGGGGTATTTGGATATTGCTGGCATAAAATTACTTTTGGGTTTCACTATACTTGCTTTCCTTGTTTCTGGAGTCTCTACATTTTCATTCAGTAATGATATCATTAGGTTAACCATTTCATGGTCCTCTTGTTCTATTCCCATATCAATCAGGGAATTTGTGTTAGTATTTTTGTGAAATTTATGTAGTGCAAGTTTTCTAGCGAACAGGTGTATGTCCTTGATCCAATTAAATGTATCATGATGTGGAGTGGGTACAAAGGTTAATCCTTTAGATAGTAGTGTGTGATGTTCTTTTTCTAAATGAGTTTCAGTCAAATTGATAATCTGTAAATTATCCATAACTACTTCTGTTTGCCGGTGGCTTTCGGTTTGTTTTTTTGCCTTGTTTTTACTGTTCTCTTTGGGGGGAATAGATCTTTCTCTAAAAAAATTCGTGTAATGGATGGTTCTATTAGGGCAGCACTAGTTGTGGGTATTTGTGTTAATTCCTCATCAGAGGGTTCTGAGTCAGTAGTGGAATTATCTGAGGTGTCGTTTTTGTTCGTGACTCTAGATTCTTGTGTTTTTCTAAAATTACTACGTCTCTGATTGATTTTATAGATATTTCCTTTTTGATGGTCAGACCAATCTCTTTGCAGTTTCCTATTTTTTGTTTCACTCAATTCTTCCTTGAGTTTGTCTATATGGAACTTAAGTTTTATATCTAAAGCTTCAAAGTCTTTATGCGTAGTAAATTTATTTGTTTGTATTTTGGCTTCATCAATTAGTTTGGTTAGTTCATCATATTGTTTTCTTTCAAACTCTAATGTCAATTTCATTAGATCTAGAGAACATTGGGTCAAGATTTCATGCCATCTAAGCACAAAGTTCTCATCAGAGATATGGAAAGCAGGTGCTAGTTGAATCCTTAAACCTCTAGGGATTAATTTATTCTTAACATAGTTTTCTAAACTGAAAATTTCCCAGAAAGATTTAACTTGTTTTTTCATTATTTTAGCAATATTTTTAAAGGCTTCTTCTATGTTGGTAGCATTAGGGCAAATATTGCCAACATTTAGAGTAAATACTCTTTCAGCTTCTTGTTTCCACTGAACAAAATCTATAGAAGAGGATAGATAGCCGGCCATCACTATCTACGCTCTTTACCACTGCAGTCCCAAATTCGTAGGTGTGAATTAAATCACTAGATATAAAGTAGTAAGGTTAGGGAACCAAAAGGGGATTTGTGACATTGAAGTCAAGTGTAGAATTATACACTGAATAAGTCAAATAGAAAATGGAGTAAAATTACACTTTATTTAACAATTATGCTTGAAAACAGAATGAATGGGATTGTCACTTCCATAATTCAAAAATTCATTGCCTATATTCTATAAACCCAAGTATTAAAATTAAGGCTAGTGGACAGGTTTAGCGTGTCTAGTCAGACAATAACATAAGAAAGAGAAGTTAGCAAAAAAGTAATCACATATGCACAAGAGGTTTCAATCATACAGGCATAAACAAATATGCACTATCTATGCGCTCAAAGGCGTCCTCCTCTCTGCGTACTGCTCTGATTGAACAGAGTCAGCCGATTTCTAACTATTCCCCTGTCAGATAGGTCTAGTTCACATACATAATATCCGTATTCAAAGCTTAGCAACTATTCAGTAGAGATGTTATGCTGAGAGTAACCTAACCGCTAGTATTGCACTAGGTTCAATGCAAGTAATTACATTTAGTCATGAATCATAGAATCAGAGGTTACTATGTAACCAAACATATAGCGTAGTAGCGTTTTATGTATAGAGTTTAGTGTCCTAATAGTCTTGATATCAATCAATACTTTAAAGGTTTCAAATATACTTAACACATCTAATGCATTCTAATGAGGCCATAGCGGAGTTTACACCTCCGTGTATACTGTGTAATTGATTCACATACGTTGCCATGACGACGGAGCAGTATAATTCACCGCATCTATTGCTGGGCTGGCCCTATGCCCTGACGAAGTCACGTTCAGTGACGGAAACGCGTCGGTGGGCGTGGACAGCGTTGTAGCTAGCGTGGTCTAACCATACCGGTCACAAATGCTCACATACTAATTCAGCGGTCTGGCACATTTAATACCGCCTTACTTAGCCTATATTGGGTTATATACAGGGGGGTTTTTGCTGCTGTTGTACCACCATTTATTAGCACTCAATGTAAAGTTTGTCTAAACTCTATACATAAAACGCTACTACGCTATATGTTTGGTTACATAGTAACCTCTGATTCTATGATTCATGACTAAATGTAATTACTTGCATTGAACCTAGTGCAATACTAGCGGTTAGGTTACTCTCAGCATAACATCTCTACTGAATAGTTGCTAAGCTTTGAATACGGATATTATGTATGTGAACTAGACCTATCTGACAGGGGAATAGTTAGAAATCGGCTGACTCTGTTCAATCAGAGCAGTACGCAGAGAGGAGGACGCCTTTGAGCGCATAGATAGTGCATATTTGTTTATGCCTGTATGATTGAAACCTCTTGTGCACATGTGATTACTTTTTTGCTAACTTCTCTTTCTTATGTTATTGTCTGACTAGACACGCTAAACCTGTCCACTAGCCTTAATTTTAATACTTGGGTTTATAGAATATAGGCAATGAATTTTTGAATTATGGAAGTGACAATCCCATTCTTCACTAGCTTTCTATATTACCTTATTTTTTAACTTGTCCAATTACCTATAGGGGCATATTGGGAATCGGAACTGTATGAATTTGGTTCAGAGGTTGCATAACCCTGGATTTATTTCCCTTATATATTACCCCCTATGAGTAACGTCTGTTTTCAAGCATAATTGTTAAATAAAGTGTAATTTTACTCCATTTTCTATTTGAATTTTGGAATCTTACAATAATGTCTCTGGGTGGAGAGTCCTCGTCGGGTTTGGGGCGTAGGGCCCTATGCGCCCTGTCTAGAGTAACATTTGTCAGTTCCATATCTTCTGCCCCAGCCATTTCTGAGAAAAGACCCTGCAAATATTCACGTTGCTCATTATTTTGTACCATTCAGGGATGCCCCGAAAACGCAGGTTTTGGCACCTAGTGCGATTTTCGAGGTCATCCAATTTATCCTCTATGTCTGTGAAGTTTTGGTGTTGGTGTGAGACTTTAGAAGTTAGATCAGCCATTTTCTGTGAGAATATGTATTCATGTTCCTCAAGTGAATCGACTCTGCGGCTCAGTTCTGAAATGTCTTTTTTCAGGTCCGCGCATTCCTCCTTTATGCATATCTTGACTTGATCTATTAAAGCTTTAATAGCCTTATAGGTAATAGGTGGATCAGTGGCTGTTTCCGGGGCTTCAGGTGTCGACCCTCTGGAGGTATCAGTGCTATCTTCTCTGTCTTCTGAGGCAGTGGGGTTTGGGGGGGTAGTGCCATTCTTTTGTTTATTTTTATCTACTTGTTTAAAGAAAGTACTGACAGCCTCTTGCGATCTTTGGAGTGTTTTCTGTGGTTTGTCTGATTTTACCATCTTTCTTTGCGACATTTTTTCAAATATAGGTATTGTCCTAGTTACAGTAGAATAAATGCACAGCAGTTAAATAAGCCTCACTCCCCGGGGAATTTACTCTCACAGAGTGATCACGGAAAAAGGGAAGTGGGTATGACCCGCTGACATTGAGGACAGCGGGAAAGGGAAGGGGACTGAGGCTAGGCACAAGGGCACAACTTCACTATGCACCCTCCTATGGCTCTTTTCTTCTTTTATTTATACTTTTGGTCAAATTGTGATAGACCTCTGCCCACTGTTTTATAGGCGAAATGGGAATGCCCAGAGCAGCTACTAAGGAGCCAGTAAACAGTGCAGACACTGCGTGGTAGGATTTGAACTCAAGCCTTAGAGAAACAATTCGGGCCCTGGTAGGTCTGTTGGTGTTTCTATTATGCACAGTCCTTAAAGCAATAGCAAAATATAAATGGCCCCATTCGTGAAGTCAGACTTACATAGTATGAGCCTTGAGCAGTGGGAAGGCGCGAAATTTGCCAAGTTTAATCTGGCTATGTTAGTATGTGCAGGGCCTTGTGCCGTTTATAGGGCTGATGAGCCTCTGTTTAAGAGGGTTGCATAGCAGGTCCTTTTTGCAAAATGTCAGTTTAAGATGGCTGTCAGTGTCGTGACAAGCCTGTTTTCACAGGGGTTTTATAAATCTTGCCACTTAATTACTGTGTCATGAGTCCTCTCAGACCTTTCATTGTGTATGCTGATATGTAGAGATGGAACAACCTTCAGTTCTGTGTCCTGACTGTATACTGCTTTGTTTTCCCCAGTTAACTGGTGGTTACTTTATTAGAAAAAAGGGCCTCCTTTGCTTTTCAAACTATTATTGCTGCCGTGTCATCTACAGTAATCCTTCGTTATTCACTAGCCGTGTCCCTCCTTTCATATAACTTATTAGGGTATCTAGCATGCTCAAGGTAGGTATTCACTGAATTCTTGTCATTTCGCTTACCGGTAGCTGAGGTGGGCCTGAGTCAGCTTTCGTGTCAGTTTTCACTTGCGCTCCGGAGCGGAGCCCCGACCCTCCGGAGCTGTGGTCGACCAGAGCGCTTGTGGGAGGCTTTCACTCTATGCTGTTATCATCGGCTGTGATGTCTCCCTCGAGTTAGGCGATGTGTTTCAGCCTCTCAGTAGGAGATGAGGTGAAGTTCTAGGTAACTGTAGGTCCGGCGATCATTAGTGAGCTGCGTCACATGCACGGGTCCTCCGTGCTCCACTATGCGATTAAGGCGAATTAATAACACTTTTGGGAGGCATCTATGTGATCCTGTTGTGTTCCCAAAGCTGGATGCGTCTCTATAATTCAAAAAGGAGCTGAATAGCATGAGATAATTTTAGTAGCTCCTGGCTTGTCTTAAGAGCCTTAGTATTTAGCGGCCATCTTAATCGGCCGCTTGCTCCGCCTCCAGTCCTCGAATTTATTCTTAAGCCATTTTTTAAATTTCAGGTCAGAAGTCAGATGGTAAGGGAAGAAAAATCGTAATGGTTTGGGTTTTACTTGTGTAAGCTGGAGCTCAAGATAAATAGGCCCATGGTCTGATAGTAAAATCAGCATTGTTCCTGATTTTGCCCTTGATGTAAATAAACGTTTATCAATCAGGAACAGATCGATCCTGGAGAGCGTTTTATGAGCTTTGGAGAGACAGGTGTAGTCCTGAGTATCAGGATTCTGAATTCTCTATATGTCCCATATTGCCAGGTTTTGCTTAATTTTATTAAACATCTTAGATTCCAGGTTATCTTTTTTCTGTTTTAACTGTTTAGTGTTTCTTCTAAGTCTGTCTAGTGGGCATTTTTGAGCCATGTTGAAGTCCCCCCTGAAAATCAGATGACCTTCACTATATAGAAGAAGTTTAGATTGAATAGAGTTCCAGAATTCCGGGTCAAAAGTATTAGGGTCGTATATATTGCAAAGTGTGTAGATCTTTTGAGCAATTTTAACCTTCACCAGAACATATCTTCCCCCCGGATCAGTCTCAGAGTGCACAACCTCTAGTTGAATCATGTTACCAATTAATATAGCCAACCCCCTCTTTTTCCCAAGACTTGGTGCAGGAAATACTTCCTTGACCCATGATACCTTAAATTTTAGGGATTCCTCTAAATTTAAATGAGTTTTCTGAATAAATCCTATATCTGTTTGGGCTTTCCGTAACTGGGCAAGTATTGCCTTTCGTTTAATAGGAGTTGAAATACCCCCTACATTCCAAGAGACTATCTTAAATTTATCTATCTTTTGTACCATTTATATATATAAAAAAGGACAACCCCCCCCCAAAAAAAAACACCCCCAGTCCGAGGGGACTTCCCAATTCCAGAACATGTATTCTTTTCAAGATATTTAAAACACTAATATAAATAATATATTAATGGTCTGTTAAATCTAATGCATTGTAAAAGTTTTCAGCCAGTTGGGCTTCATAAAATATATGTGTTACCTCATTCACTACAACTTTAAGTTTATGGGGGTAGGTTATAGAGGCTTGGTACTCATGTTGTATGAACTTAGAGCAAATAGGGGCCAATTCTCTTCTTTTAGAGGCTGTTTCCGCCGAGAAATCTTGAAAGATGAGAATCGTAGCCCCTCCCATGATAATTTGATTTTTACAAAAATGTTGAAGTAAAGTGATCTTGTCTTGATAATGTAGTAATCTCGATATTACAGGTCTAGGCCTACTGTTCCTTTTATTGTCTATACAGGGTATACCTAACCTGTGTGCTCTTTCAACTAAGATCTGGTGATAAGTAGGTGGGATTTTAAGAGCCTTAGTTAATGTGTCTGTTATAAAGGAGCAGAGATTTTCATATTGCTTATCTTCTGGAAGGCCTATAATTCTGATATTGTTTCTTCTAGAACGATTTTCTAGATCTTTTAATCTATGGTAATTTTTTTGTATATTACTACTTGAAGTTTCAAGTTTAGAGCTGTGTAATGCTGTTAAGTCTTCTAAATCTGACACCCTTTGCTCTGCCTCTTGTATTCTATTAGAAAATTGCCTGATTTCCTGAGTTAGTGAAAGAATGTCTTGCTTAATTTCTGACATAAGAGCGTCAAATTTAGGGGAAAGAGCATCTGAAATACTAGCGACCAAGTTTTGTATGTTCGTTGCTTCAGCCATTGTTGATGTATTTGGTAAGACTGGTTGAGTATCAGTGACATCGTAAGTACCCTTGTGTTTCCTGTCCTTATGTCTGGCTGCCATAGCTGGAGAAGGCGTCTTAGAAGAATTAACAAGAAATTTGTCCATGTGCCAAGTGCTCAAGTGTAATAGTGAGCAAAAAATGCTTAAGAGATTAAATCCAGGTGCCTATGATGGGGGGTATGAAGAAAACCCCTTCAGTAAGATAGTGATAAGAGGGGGGGGGGGGGAAAGGAAATAGTGCAAGTGGGGACGTGATAATAAAATAAACCATGCAAAGATGCTTAAAGGATACTCAGACAAAAAAAAAAAAAAGGAAAAAAGAAGTGTGAAGGCAGTTTTAATTTAAAAGTGCAGCTAGTCAACAATGAGCAGGGAAAATTTTCAGAGTTATTCTAGAGGTTTAGTGGGGTGCTTAGTGCTTAAATTGACCAGAAGTTGGATTTTATTAGGGACTGTGCCGTAATAGATATACGTGGTTAACTACAGTATATTCTATTCTGAATATACCATATACAATCAATGAGAAAAAAGTAATTAGTGCACTAAGACTTATTTGCTAAAATAAGATAGGGACAAGAATTTTTAACCAATAAAGAACATTTGTTGTATCATTTGACCAGTAGGTCTGCTAAATGGATATTTATTTACAATACAAAATAGATCTTTTACATTACTAACAGATGGTAACAGGAATCTGCTAAATATAGTATACAGAGCTATAAGCAAGGTAGCTCTAATGGGTGTCTAGATTTCTAAACAGAGACTTATACTACTACACATCGGTGTGGTAGTACAAAGTAGGTATATATTTGATAGCCCTGCCCCTTTGTCTATACAAAATTGAAGAATTTACAGTATAGCAAATATTCTCACCATTGCAATAACAGTTTTCACTTATTAATTAATTGAAAGTGTTAATATGCACACATCCAATGGTGAAAAATAATTCAATTAATGCCCCACTGTTACAGTATTTAACAGAGAACAAGTTAACCGTTCTGGGGGTCTAAATAGGGTAGAGCAGTAGCAGTTTAAAGAAGGATAAGATAATTTAACCCTATATTCTAACAAAAGCAAAACCGTAACGTTCAGATCCCTTGTACATATATGGGACAACAATTAAATTAAAAAAAAAAAGGTAAAAGATGCAAGATTACCCAATAATCAACTTGCAGAGGATACAAACTACTGCAGAGAAAAATATGTTTCTCCTTTACATATATATCAATAGCTCTTCAGCCTGGAGCTTTAAGAGTATAAGATATCCTTACAGCCAATTTTTATAAATTATTAACCCTGCCCCTTCATACAAGAAAAAGGATATTTTCCACAATAAAGACCAAGACTATACATTTGAAAAAATAGTTGAATCAGATTAGATGCCAGTCCGTTTCACGCTGTGATAATGTCAGCGCTAAGAAGGAACTGTATAAATCGCTGAGAGTCTAGGTGTTTTACAGGCAGCTGAGACCTAGTATAACATGGAACTACTGTCAAACTGAGCCGCTATCCCTGCATCCACTTATGTAGGTAGTACAGTAAGCCTGAAAATCCAGCATGTCACATATGCTTCGTATCAGTGGGCCCAAGGGTCATAAACCTGCATTCAGAATTTACAGGAGTGCTGCACTTTCTTCCTCTTATATGCCGGCCATAAGAAAAAAAATGTAGAGATAGTCCATGTGTCCCTTTAAATTACTGGCAAAGAGATATTAAACCACCGTCAAAACAGAGAAACAGATGAAAAGTTGTAACTTTTTTTGCTGGAGATTCCCAGCACAGAATGTGGATTCTTATGTCCTAGTGGGGTTTTTAAGTTGCAATACTGATGCCTTTGAGCCAGATTTAAGGTACCAATGCAGTGTAGGTTTTAATGATAGGTTCCCCATATATTTAACAGTGCTTCCCGACCCCCCTCCTCCGTTCTTTAAGTGACAATACACTGACAGGCCTCCACCGCAAACAAAGTCTTATAGTGCACTCACCTCCTCTCACACGTCGCCCGCAGAAAATGAAAAGAACACTTACTGAGTCATCGTACAAGGTCCCAGGGAGGCTCAAGGGGAGGGCAGAAGACTTTTCCAAGTCTGCAACGTGGCCTGTGTTGATCTCACCTCCTCTCACGCAGCACCAGGGAACGATTACTAATTATTTGTACAAATCCCCAGGGAAACAGACTTAAGAGGTAAGGGGCTTCTCCACCCCTACAACGAATCCAGCGCAGAACTCACCTCCTCTCACACAGTACCAGTGGGAGAGGAGGGTGGATAATCGCTAAGATTTTAGACAGGCCCCCAGGGAGGCTCAAGGGGAGATCAAACAGGCTCCTCCAAGTGTAGTGCGATACTCACACAGAGTTTTACCTCCACACGCACAGCACCAGCGGGGGAGGTGAAAAAGCAGTTGCCAAAGGTTGTACGAGTCTCCTGGGAAGCGCATAGGGGAGCCGGGGATTCCTTCAGCGGTACAGCGAGCCTTAAGCTAGGCTCACCTCCTCTCACGCAGCACCCGTGGGAGAGGAGGGAAGGATAGATAAAAAGATCTTTGCAACAGATTGTCCAGCTGTTGTGGTATCTAAACAGAGTTACAGGTTCTTCTACTCTGACAATATGCCAGCACAGCGGGTTGGAGTTCCACTGCAGGGTTCCGGTAATGATGAACCAGTCTGTCCAGGAAGCTGCCCCAGGAATCAGGGCATGGCACGAAAACCTCTGCCAGTAGCTATGGGATTGGAGTGCAGGCGCTCAGCAACATGGGTCTAGCTCCTCCTCCAGAACCAGCTGAGTAATTTTTACAGAAGTATAGTTGGCTGGATCTGTGTTAAATCATTTTGATGGGACTTGTTCAGAGCTATGGGATTATGCAACTATTTTAGCTGCAGACATCTCCACCCCCCAACTAGCTGTAGTTAATTATGTAAAAATAAGGCTAAACATACAAGCCATTTAATATTAAAGGGACAGTCAGCACAAGAATTTTTGTTGTTTAAAAAGAAAGATAATTCCTTTATTACCGATTCCCCAGTTTTGCATATCCAACACAGTTATAATAATAAATGTTTTACCTCTGTAATTATCTTGTATCTAATCCTCTGATGGTTGCCCCCTTATTTCAGTTCTTTTGACAGACATGCAGTTTAGCCAATCAGTGCTCACTCCTAGGTCACTTTACGTGCATGAGCTCAATGTTATCCATTTGAAACATGTGAACTAATGCCCTCTAGTGGTCAAAATGTATTCAGATTAGAGGCAGTCCTCAATTCTAAGGAATTAGCATATGAACCTCCTAGGTTTAGCTTTCAACTAAGACAACCAAGAGAACAAAGCAAAATTGGTGATAAAACTAAATTGGGAAATTGTTTAACCCCTTAAGGACCACAGCACTTTTCCATTTTCTGTCCGTTTGGGACCAAGGCTATTTTTACATTTCTGCAGCGTTTGTGTTTAGCTGTAATTTTCCTCTTACTCATTTACTGTACCCACACATATTATATACCGTTTTTCTCGCCATTAAATGGAATTTCTAAAGATACCATTATTTTCATCATATCTTATAATTTACTATAAAAATTTTTATAAAATATGAGGAAAAAATGGAAAAAAAACACACTTTTTCTAACTTTGACCCCCAAAATCTGTTACACATCTACAACCACCAAAAAACACCCATGCTAAATAGTTTCTAAATTTTGTCCTGAGTTTAGAAATACCCAATGTTTACATGTGCTTTGCTTTTTTTGAAAGTTATAGGGAAATAAATACAAGTAGCACTTTGCTATTTCCAAACCACTTTTTTTCAAAATTAGCGCTAGTTACATTGGGACACTGATATCTTTCAGGAATCCCTGAATATCCCTTGACATGCATATATTTTTTTTTAGAAGACATCCCAAAGTATTGATCATTTTGGTATATTTCATGCCACCATTTCACTACCAAATGCGATCAAATAAAAAAAAATGTTCACTTTTTCACAAATTGTTTCACAAACTTTAGGTTTCTCACTGAAATTATTTACAAACAACTTGTGCAATTATGGCATACATGGTTGTAAATGCTTCTCTGGGATCCCCTTTGTTCAGAAATTGCAGACATATATGGCTTTGGCATTGCTTTTTGGTATTTAGAAGGCCACTGCGCACCACACATGTATTATGCCCAGCATTGAAGGGGTTAATTAGGAAGCTTGTAGGGAGCTTTTAGGGTTAATTTTAGCTTTAGTATAATGTAGTAGACAACCCAAAGTATTGATCTAGGCCCATTTTGGTATATTTCATGCCACCATTTCACAGCCAAATGCTAACAAATAAAAATAAAGCGTTCAATTTTTCACAATTTTAGGTTTCTCACTGAAATTATTTACAAACAGCTTGTGCAATTATGGCATAAATGGTTGTGAAAGCTTCTCTGGGATCCCCTTTGTTCAGAAATAGCAGACATATATGGCTTTGGCTTTGCTTTTTGGTAATTAGAAGGCAGCTAAATGCCGTTGCGCACCACACGTGTATAATGCCCAGCATTGAAGGGGTTATTAGGGAGCTTGAAGGGAGCTTGCAGGGTTAATTTTAGCTTTAGTATAGGTATCAACCTCCCACATGACAGATCACACCCCCTGATCCCTCCCAAACAGCTCTCTTCCCTCCCCCACCCCACAATTGTCCCCGCCATCTTAAGTACTGGCAGTAAGTCTGCCAGTACTAAAATAAGAGTTTTTTGGGGATTTAAAAAAAAAAAAAAAGATAATTCTGCTCTGTAGGATCCCCCCTTAGCCCCCAACTTCCCTGACCCCCCCCCCCCCCCAAACAGCTCTCTAACCCCCCTCTCTGCCTTATTATGTGTCATATTGGGTACTGGCAGCTGTCTGTCAGTACCCAGTTTGAAATCAAATATGTTTTTTATAACATTTTATTAATAGTATAATAGTATTTTCTGTAGTGTAGCTGCCCCCCCCTCAACCCCCAACCTCCCACCCTCCCAGATCGTTAAAATTTGTAATGTTCCCACCCTCTCTCCCACCGAGTACCACCTTACAGTGTTCCATAGTGTAGGGTTCCCACCCGCCCGCACATGCAGCCGCTCACATGCTCGATCCCGCCCCCCTTCCCCACCGATGGCCGCCCACCCGCCTCCCTGGATCAGCTCCCACCCACCAACGAACATGGCCATTGATGGCCGATGCAGAGAGGGCCACAGGGTGGCTCTCTCTTCATCGGACGGCTAAAAATTTTTATAGCAGGATGCCTCAATATCGAGGCATCACTGCTATAACATGAAAGCAGTTGGAAGTGATCAGGATCGCTTCCACTGCTTTCAAAGACCAATGACGTACGGGGTACGTCCTTGGTCATTAACTGCATTTTTTTGCAGGACGTACCCCATACGTTGTTGGTCGTTAAGGGGTTAAAATTGCATGCCCTATTTAAATCATGAACGTTTTTTTGGACTTGACTGTCCCTTTAATATGCAGAAAAAGCACATAATTTTAAAGTTATGTAATACCTAGAATATTTCTGAAACAAGAATTAAATTTAATAAATATATGTTTAACATTCAAACAAATTGTTGATGTATCATGCAGTTTTGTTCTGTTTATTTTTTAAAATACAGATCTGAGGTTTCTTCAGTAAAATGTATCTGTTGCCTGGATAATTAATTTAAGAAGGAAATGTCATTTTTTTTATTGAAAATGTCATCTGATTGGTGTGACCATATTGAATAAGAAACAAACATCTGTGTTCAACCTTTACCACTTAACAAATGAAAACTCAAAGAAAATTATATTCTTCAATATGAAAAAAGCTCATGTAGAACTAAATAATTTGTTTTGAAGTTTGCAAAAAAAATTACCAGTTTGTTTTCTCAGTTTTATATTAAGGATTTATTATTCAAACATATTACAAAGAAGGAAAACTTTACTGAATATTTGTTCTTGAAAAAAACATTTTTTTCATTTGGCAGTAGAAAACAGTTAAAATATATATTAAAAAGTTTTTTTTGGCTAGATTACAAGTGAGGCACACATATTTTTGCGCAAGCAATATCGTATTTTTGTGCGCAGTTTTAATTGCACTGATATTACAAGTTGAGCGAAATCGCAATTTATGCTACAATTCTTACCGTGATCTCAGAGTTGTGATTAAAGCGACACTGAACCCAATTTTTTTTTCTTTAGTGATTCAGATAGAGCATGCATTTTTAAGCAACTTTCTAATTTATTCCTATTATCAAATTTTCTTCAATCTCTTGCTATCTTTATTTGAGAAAGAAGGCACCTAAGCTTATTTTTGTTGGTTCAGTACTCTGGGCAGCACTTTTTATTGGTGGATGAATTTATCCACCAATTGGCAAGGACAACCCAGGTTGTTCACCAAAAATGGGTTGACATCTAAACTTACATTCTTGCATTTCAAATAAAGATACCAAAGCATAAAGAAAATTTGATAATGGGAGTAGATTAGAAAGTTGCTTAAAATGTCATGCTCTGTCTGAACCACGGAAGAAAAAAATTGGGTTCAGTGTCCCTTTAACTGTTTCCCGAAACTAAAAAGTATCACAAAACACATCAAAAATACATTACAAAGTACAGTTACACTCATAATAAAACCATCTAATAAAATTATTCTCAAAAAAATATTGAACAAAATGTTATAAGAACTCAAAGATATGAAATATCGGGTGTTAGAAGAAAAAAAAGCTCCCAACTTACTTTAACATAAATATGCATACAGATACACTGCTAAAAATGTATTTGAATATATATATACATGTAGATAGAGAGCACTCTCACTTTCAAAGTCCCAATGCCAGGGTGCCAGCAGGTAAATGTATACGATGAAGGAAGGCACTCACTGGTCTTTTCATCAAGAAAAACTTTATTTAGCGTGACGTTTCGGGGACACTTTTGTCTGAGGAAGGGGAGTGTCCCCCCGAAACGTCACGCTAAATAAAGTTTTTCTTGATGAAAAGACCAGTGAGTGCCTTCCTTCATCGTATATATATATATATATATATATATATATATAAATATGTATTTACTGTAAATATTTCCCATCTCAATGTTCTGCACATAGTAGAATATGTTTTTAAATAGATATTGCTCTATATAGCTGTATATATCTATACCTATAGATAATCCTCTCTTTCTCTCTCTCTCTCTCTCTCTCTCTCTCTCTCTCTATATATATATATATATATATATATATATATATATATATATATATATATATATATATATATATATATATATACACAGTATCTCACAAAAGTGAGTACACCCCTAACATTTTTGTAAATATTTTATTATATCTTTTCATGTGACAACACTGAAGAAATGACACTTTGCTACATTGTAACGTAGTGAGTGTGCAGTCTATATAATAGTGTCAATTTGCTGTCCCCTCAAAATAACTCAATACACAGTCATTAATGTCTAGACCGTTGGCAACAAAAGTAAGTACACCCCTAAATGTAAATGTCCAAATTGGGCCCAAAGTGTCAATATTTTGTGTGGCCACCATTATTTTCCAGCACTGCCTTAACCCTCTTGGGCATGGAGTTCACCAGAGCTTCATAGGTTGCCAGTGGAGTCCTCTTCCACTCCTCCATGACTACATCACGGAGCTGGTGGATGTTAGAGACCTTGCGCTCCCCCAACTTCTGTTTGAGGATGCCCCACAGATGTTCAATAGGGTGTAGGTCTGGAGACATGCTTGACCAGTCAATCACCTTTACCCTCAGCTTCTTTAGAAGGCAACGGTCATCTTGGAGGTGTGCTTGTAGTTGTTATCATGTTGGAATACTGCCCTGAGGCCCAGACTACCGAAAGGGAAGGGATCATGCTCTGCTTCAGTATGTCACAGTACATGTTGGCATTTATGGTTCCCTCAATGAACTTTAGCTTCCCAGTGCCGGCAGCACTCATGCAGGCCCAGACCAAGACACTCCCACCACCATGCTTCACTGTAGGCACGACACACTTGTCTTTGTACTCCTCACCTGGTTGCCGCCACACATGCTTTACACCATCTGAACCATATAAGTTTATCTCATTGGACCACAGAATATGGTTCCAGTAATCCATGTCCTTAGTCTACTTGTCTTCAGCAAACTGTTTGCAGGCTTTCTTGTGCATCATCTTTAGACAAGACTTCCTTCTGGGATGACAGCCATGCAGACCAATTTGATGCAGTGTGCAGTGTAGGGTCTGAGCACTGACAGGCTGACCCCCCACCCCTTCAACCTCTGCTGCAATGCTGGCAGCACTCATATGTCTATTTCCCAAAGACAACCTCTGGATAAGAGGCTAAGCACGTGCACTCAACTTCTTTGGTCGTCCATGGCGAGGCCTGTTCTGAGTGAAACCTGTCCTGTGAAACTGCTGTATGGTCTTGCCCACTGTGCTGCAGCTCAATTTCAGGGTCTTGGCAATCTTCTTATAGCCTAGGCCATCTTTATGTAGAGCAACAATTCTTTTTTTCCAATCCTCAGAAAGTTATTTGCCATAAGGTGCCATGTTAAACTTCCAGTGACCAGTATGAGAGTGTAAGAGCGATAACACCACATTTAACACACCTGCTCCCCATTCACACCTGAGACCTTGTAACAATAACGAGTCACATGACACCGGGGAGGGGAAATGGCTAATTAGGACCAATTTAGACATTTCCCCTTAGGGGTGTACTCACTTTTGTTGACAATGGTTTAAACATTAATGGCTGTGTGTTGAGTTATTTTGAGGGGACAGCAAATTTACACTGTTATACAGGCTGTACACTCACTACTTTACATTGTAGCAAAGTGTCATTTCTTCAGTGTTGCCACATGAAAGGATATAATAAAATATTTTCAAAAATGTGAGGGGTGTACTCACTTTTGTGAGATACTGTATATATATATATATATATATATATATATATATATATATATATATATATATATATATATATATATGTATAAATTATTTTATTTCCTTTAAAAACAACAGATATATGTGTAGAAATATTTCATTATGAATAAATAAAACATATTCCAATGCACGCAAACAACTGCGATAAACCCAATATAGCTTGTGCATAAATGTTAGCATGCCCAAAGGAAGTCCTGTTATACCCAAGAGATATGATATATGTCATTGTGATTCACTGGTAAGGGCTCAGCTCCCCTCCGCACTGTCAGGAAGAAGAAAAAAAAAAACGCCCCTATGATGGATGAAGATGTCGCCGCCTGGATGAAGACTTTTCGCAGCATGGATGTCCGGACTTCAGCAACTGTGAGTAAATATTCTGGGGTTAGTGTTAGGTATTTTTTTAATTTTTTGGGGTGGGTTTATTTTTCAGATTAGGGTTTGGGCTTTTGAAAAAGAGCTAAATGCCCTTTTAAGGACAATGATATAGAGCTGAATGCCCTTTTAAGGACAAAGATATAGAGCTGAATGCCCTTTTAAGGGCAATGCCCATACAAATGCTTAGGTTTTCTTAAAAGTTATTTTTATTTTTATTTTGGGGGGTTGGTTGGGTAGTGGGTTTTACTGTTGGGGGGACTTTGTATTTTTTTACAGGTAAAAGACAGAGCTGTTTAACTTAGGGCTATTGGTAGTTTATTGTAGGCTAAGGTGTGTTTTTGATTTGTGGTGCTTTTTTATTTTTATAGGGCTATTAGATTAAGTATAATTGTTTGTATTTTTGATAATTCTGTTTATTATTTTTTGTAAGCTTAGTGTTTTTTATTTTTCATAATTTAGTGTTTATTATTTTTTTGTTATTTTTTTTTATTATTTTTTTCGTAGTGTTAGGTTTTTTTAAATTTGTAATTTAGATTTTTTAAATTTGTATTATTTTTTTATTTTATTAGAATAGTAAGGTTAGGTTAAAGGGACACTGTACCCAATTTTTTTCTTTTGCAATTCAGAAAGAGCATGCAATTTTAAGCAACTTTCTAATTTACTCCTATTATCAATTTTTCTTCGTTCTCTTGCTATCATTATTTGAAAAAGAAGGCATCTAAGCTTTTTTTTGTGTTTCTGTACTCTAGACAGCACTTTTTTATTGGTGGATGGATTTATCCACCAATCAGCAAGGACAACCCAGGTTGTTCACCAAAAATGGGCCGGCATCTAAACTTACATTCTTGCATTTCAAATAAAGATACCAAGAGAATGAAGAAAATTTGATAATAGGAGTGAATTAGAAAGTTGCTTAAAATGTCATGTTCAATCTGAATCACGAAAGAAAAATTTTGGGTACAGTGTCCCTTTAATTTATAAATTAAAAGATGTGCTTAGAGAAATACTGCTACAACTCACTGACGAGGCCCAATGAAGGCTGAAACGATCGTCTGGGGTTGCTGTTTTCCTTGTTCAGAGAGGAATTGCCTGGTATTTTGGTGCTGGACTGACCGTAATAGGTGGGATCAGACTGACATACTACAGGAAAGTTCTACTCTGTGAAAAGCATTACTGGGCTAAAAGAAGTTGCACCCAGGTGGTAAATCGCCATAGAACAGGCAAACAATGGTATTGAGCTGGTTGTTTGTTCCTGTGAGTGCACTTCTCTCTATGTGTATTTAGTCTCCCTATGGGATAAAGGGGCAACCAGTCGTGGACTCCTTGCTCAGTGTTCTTAGAGGAACACTGCTACACCTCACTGACGAGGCCCAATGAAGGCCAAAATGATCGCCTGGGGTTGCTGTGTTCCTTGTTCAGAGAGGAATTGCCTGGTATTTCAGCGCTGGACTGATCGTAATAGGCGGGATCAGACTGATATACTACAGTAAAGTTCTACTCTTTGAAAAGCATTACTGGGCTAAAAAAGTTGCACCCAGGTGGTAAATCGCCATAGAACAGGCTAACAATGGTATTGAGCTGGTTGTTCATTCCTGTGAGTGCACTTCTCTCTGTGTGTATTTAGTCTCCCTATAGGTTAATTTATAGTTAGGTTTTTTTTTATTTCACAGGTAAGTTTTTATTTATTGAGATAGTTATATTGTAATTTGAATTTAAAGTTAGGGGGTGTTAGCTTTAATTTAGTGTTTTGCGATGTGGGGGCAGCGGTTTAGGGGTTAATATGATTATTTAGTGGCAGAGATGTGGGAGGCTGAAGTTTTAGGGGTTAATAGGTTTATTTAGTTGAGGAGATGTGGGAGGCTGGAGGTTTAGGGGTTAATAACTTTATTATAGTGTCGGCTATGTCGGGGAGCAGCGGAATAGGGGTTAATAGCTTTATTATAGTGTTGTCAATGTCGGGAGCGGCAAAATAGGGGTTAATACATTTATTTAATACTCGCAATGTGTGTGGGCAGCAGATTATGGGTTAATAAGTTTTAAATAGTGTTTGTGATGTGGGAGGGTGGTGGTTTAGAGGTTAATAGGTAGTTTATGGGTGTTGTACTTTGTAACACTTTAGTTATGAGTTTTGTGAAACATTATTGTGGCGCAAAACTCATAACTACTGCTCTCAGATGGCGGTATGGATGGTGTCAGTATAGGCTGTAACGCAAGATTTTTAGCCTCACCGCACAACCTGTAATACCGGCACTATGAAAATCCCACGCAAAAAGTCATTTTTTTAAAGCGGAATGGACGTTGCATTACAGGCTAAAATGCTTGCAGTATAGCTATACCGACATGACTCGCAATAGAGTAAATTATAAAGGTGCTTAAAATTGCATGCTCTTTCTGAATCATGAATGAAAAAAAATTGGGTTTAGTATTCCTTTAATCTAGAGATTAGGCATTTTGTAAAGTCACATTTAATTTTGTCTTACATTTTACAAGAAGCAATTTTGCACAAATAAAGCATCAGGAATAAATGTGGATAACAAATATGCTGAATATTTCAAAAGTATGACTCTTTAGCAGCTAAGTATAGTATGTAACCAAGTTCAATAATTGATATATTGTTTTATTAAATTATCTGGTGTTATGCAAAGTTATTTGACACAACAAATCAGTAAAAAAAAAAAAAACAGCTAAAGGAAAAAATCTAGCTTTCAAGTCAACAAGTCCCAATAAGAAATTATACAAGAGTTTTACATCAATGATGGAGAGGTCAATTATATTAACATATTCTAAAAGGAATCAGCATGAATGCTTTGAAAATCATGCTTTTGAAATAATTTCATTAGATGAAATTGTTTTTAAAAATCAGTCTTTCCTCCTTGAGCTTAATGAAATGAATATTTAAGAAATATGATTTGTGAAACCGTTTTTTCCCCCCCTTGAGCTAGTGCTCTGTATTTCATGACTAAAAATGTAACTAAAAATTCAATATATTCAAGTTCAATACCTGTGTTAAGATTTTTTTTTTTTTTTTTTTTTTTAGTATTATTAGAATCACAGTCAAGTTCCTTCAAGTTATTATATAATATATATATATATATATATATATATATATATATATATATATATATATATATATATATATATATATATATATATATATATATATATCGCTGTGGAATCTGTTGGCGCTCTACAAATAACCGATAATAATAATAATAATAATAATAATAATATATATATATATTTAAATTTAATTCATTCTTAGTATTCTAAAATATAATGTTCTTGGTTATAAGATATGACAAATCTCTTATAAACATAAAATAAACCACAGTACCACTATATATATATATATATATATATATATATATATATATATATATATATATATATATATATATATATAGTGGTACTGTGGTTTATTTTATGTTTATAAGAGATTTGTCATATCTTATAACCAAGAACATTATATTTTAGAATACTAAGAATGAATTAAATTTAAAAAGTGCTACATTTCTAGCACTTCTTAAACCTTGTAAGGGTGTTTTGTTATAGTTCAAACAGGATTGGTGTATAGAACATATTGTATTGTGTTCTTATACAAGGTTAAAGGGACAGTCTAGTTCAAAATAAACTTTTTATGATTCAGATAGAGAATGTAATTTTAAACAATTTTCCAATTTACTTTTATCACAAATTTAGCTTTGTTCTCTTGGTATTCTTAGTTGAAAGCTAAACCTAGGAGGTTCATATGCTAATTTCTAAGCACTTGAAGGCCGCCTCTTCATTTTGACAGTTTTTTTTACCACTAGAGGGTGTTAGTTCATGTGTGTCATATAGATAACACTGTGCTCAGGCACGTGGAGTTTCAGTGAGTTTGCTCTGATTGGCTAAAATGGATGTCTGTCAAAAGAACTGAAAAAAGTGGTCAGTTTGCAGAGGCTTAGATACAAGATAGTCACAGAGATAAAAAGTGTATTTATATAACTGTGTTGGTTAAGCAAAACTAGGAAATGGGTAATAAAGGAATTATCTATCTTTCTTTCATGTAATTGGCAAGAGTCCATGAGCTAGTGACATATGGGATATACAATCCTACCAGGAGGGGCAAAGTTTCCCAGACCTCAAAATGCCTATAAATACACCCCTCACCACACCCACAATTCAGTTTAACAAACTTTGCCTCCTATGGAGGTGGTGAAGTAAGTTTGTGCTAAGATTTCGACGTTGATATGCGTTTCTCATCATTGTTGAACCCCGATTCCTCTCAGAGTACAGCAAATGTCAGACGTGAAGGTAGTATCACTTATTTGAATACAATGATTTCCCTAACGGGGGTCTATTTCATAGGTTCTCTGTTATCGGTCGTAGAGATTCATCTCCTACCTCCCTTTTCAGATCGACGATATGCTCTCAATTTACCATTACCTCTACTAATAACTGTTTTAGTACTGGTTTGGCTATCTGCTATATGTGGATGGGTGTCTTTTGGTAAGTATGTTTTCATTACTTAAGACACTCTCAGCTATGGTTTGGCACTTTATGCATTTATATAAAGTTCTAAATATATGTATTGTACTTATATTTGCCATGAGTCAGGTTCATGTATTTCCTTCTGCAGACTGTCAGTTTCATATTTGGGAATGTAAACATTTTTAAGAAATGTATTTCTTACCTGGGGTTTAGTCTTTTTTCAATTGATTACTTCTTGTAATTGCGGGTATTAGGCCCGCAGGTGCGTCAAATGCTAAACTTTATTGTGTCATTCTTGGCGCGAAAAAAATGTTGGCGCGAAAAAGTACGTTTATGACGCAACTTCGTCATTTCTGGCATCATACGTGACGCAAAGACCTTTCACACGGCGGCATCATTAGTGACACAAGTCCGGTCATTTTTGGCGCCAAAAAAAGAGACTTTACGTTACGTTGTGCGTCATTCTTGGCGCCAATTTTTTTTCAATATTTCAATACCCCTTGTTTGTTTGCCTCTTGCTTTTTGCTTTCAGAGGCCTATGCTATTGCATTTTTTCCCATTCCTGAAACTGTCATATAAGGAAATAGATAATTTTGCTTTATATGTTGTTTTTTCTCTTACATTGTGCAAGATGTCCCAATCTGATCCTGCCTCAGAAGTTTCTGCTGGAACATTGCTGTCTGACATCAGTTCTACCAAAGCTAAGTGCATTTGTTGTAAAGTTGTAGAAATTATTCCACCGAATGTCATTTGTAATAGTTGTCATGATAAACTTTTGCATGCAGATAGTGTTTCCATCAGTAATAGTACATTGCCAGTTGCAGTTCCTTCAACTTCTAATATGTATGATATACCTGTAAATTTTAAAGAATTTGTTTCTGATTCTATTATGAAGGCTTTGCCTGCATTTCCACCTTCTAATAAACATAAAAGGTCTTTTAAAACTTCACATTTAGCTGATGAAATTTCAAATGACCAACAACATAATAATTCATCCTATTCTGATGAGGATCTATCTGAAACAGAAGATCCTTCCTCAGACATTGACACTGACAAATCTACTTATTTATTTAAAATAGAGTATATGCGTTCTTTATTAAAAGAAGTGTTAATTACTTTGGATATTGAGGTAACCAGTCGTATTGACGTTCAGTCTAATAAACGTTTAAATGCTGTTTCTAAACCTCCTGTGGTTTCCCCAGGTGTTTTTCCCATTCCTGAGGCTATTTCTGATATGATTTCTAGGGAATGGAATAAGCCAGGTACTTCTTTTATTCCTTCTTCAAGGTTTAAAAAATTGTATCATTTACTAGCAAAATCTACCAGAAAAAATCCCCAAAGTTGATGGGGCTATTTCTACTCTTGCTAAACGTACCACTATTCCTATTAAAGATAGCACTTCCTTTAAGGATCCTTTAGATAGGAAGCTTGAATCTTATCTAAGGAAGGCCTATTTATATTCAGGTCATCTTCTCAGACCTGCTATTTCTTTGGCTGATGTTGCGGCTGCATCAACTTTCTGGTTGGAAAATTTAGTGCAACACGAATTGGATTCTGACATATCTAGCGTTGTTCGCTTACTGCCACATGCTAATCATTTTATTTGTGATGCCATTTTTTATATTATCAAAATTGATGTTAGATCCATGTCTTTAGCTGTTTTAGCTAGAAGAGCTTTGTGGCTTAAATCTTGGAATGCTGATAAGACATCTAAATCTAGATTACTATCTCTTTCTTTCCAAGGTAAAAATGTATTTGGTTCTCAGTTGGATTCTATTATTTCAAATTAAATCAATTTATCCTCCTTGGAGTCTTAATTTGGTTCGGAAGGCTTTACAGGCTCCTCCATTTGAGCCTATGCATTCTTTGGACATTAAACTACTTTCTTGGAAAGTGTTGTTCCTTTTGGCTATCTCTTCTGCTAGAAGAGTTTCTGAGCTATCTGCTCTTTCTTACGAAAGAAAACATAATTTATGTAAGAACTTACCTGATAAATTCATTTCTTTCATATTGGCAAGAGTCCATGAGGCCCACCCATTTTATGGTGGTTATGATTTTTTGTATAAAGCACAATTATTTCCAAATTTCCTTTGTTGATGCTTTCTACTCCTTTCTTTATCACTCCACTGCTTGGCTATTCGTTAAACTGAATTGTGGTGTGGTGAGGGGTGTATTTATAGGCATTTTGAGGTTTGGGAAACTTTGCCCCTCCTGGTAGGATTGTATATCCCATATGTCACTAGCTCATGGACTCTTGCCAATATGAAAGAAATGAATTTATCAGGTAAGTTCTTACATAAATTATGTTTTTAAACAATACAAATTCTGGTGTAGACTGTCCCTTTAAGTTTACATTCAAGCCCTATATATTAAGCTGTGGCTATACAAGGTTCACGGCTCTGTGGCAAATATTGGCAGCTTGAGCATTGCAACCACCTTCTCTTGCATGACCAACCACGTGAGAGATATGCCTATCAATTACCCTGAATGAGCATGTTCTAGGGGGGATGTTATTTTCTCCACCTTAGAGGTAGCAGAGATGATAATAAGCAGGTGAGCTTTGCTTCTTAAATTGCAGAAGCCCTAAATGGTTTATTTATGTTTTGTTTTTTTCAACAAGCTTTATTGTGAAAATTCAGAAATACAGAGGCAAAATGAGAACTGCATTTTTTCTATAGAGATGAAAGTAAACATATCTAGAAGCAAGACATTGAAAAAAAATTCTTGTGGGAATCGTCCATTTGCCCTGTGATATATTACAAATTTAGTTTGAATAGGTCTGGAGAATTTTCATAATGTCCAACTTCAAAAAGATGGCTTCAGAAATTTAAAAGGTGTTGAGCTTGTGCTAGTACATTTTGTATATCATGTACTATTGATATAATATGTATATCAATAAAAAGATAAAGAAAACATTTCAAACTTTAAACAACAACAGCACTAGTCATGAGCCTTCCAGTATTCAATCTCAGGGAGCTGGCTAATATTGTGATATGGAACTCTAAGGCGGAAGAAGGGGAAAGAAGTAGAGACGTAGGAAGAAGGAGAAAAAAGAAAGAAAAAAACACACAATGCATCTTACAAACACTACTAAGGGTTACAAAGTCAGATGAAGTGTCTCATTAGTTGAATAAAAGAAAATACCTAAGGGTATTGAGCCCTGGAGCCATAATGGTCTAAATTAGAGATATTTTCCCTCCCATATTAAATAGCATAACCTCATCAATCTCTATTCTACCAGTTTTCAGGTAATGATAGCTTTCCAGCTCTAGCAGATTGTCGACTTGAGCATTCAAATCTTAGAGAGGTGGGGGTTTTAGTGTTTTTCAGTATTTGGGGATAATCCCTTGAGCTCCATTGAGCATCAATAAGAAAAGAAGATGTTTAGCTTTCCCAAGTATTTTTTTGTAAATCATGATATATTAAGAAATTAGTGATAGGGTGGAACGATGGTTTTCAGTACTGATTTCTATGAATATCTCCTCCCAATAAGGGTGTAATTGTGGGCAGTCCCACACAATGTGTAATAGAGATCCTTCTTCTCCACAGCCCCTCCAGCACTCCAGATTTGTATTTGGATAAATTCACTTTAGTTTGAACGGGGGTCAAATACCATCTGCTTAAGAATTTATAATGCATTTCCTGAATTCTAGCTGATTCTGATGACTTCTTTGTGTTTTCAAAGCTCTTTAGATATACTCCCTGATCTCATCTCTGTGTCAGTTGTGTACATTAGATGGGCGCATCCTCTAGCAGGAGTTAATAAAGTGTAGATATTAAGTCACTTGGCAGCTGGAACAGCGAACATAGTTTTTCAAAAGGGCTCAGTTGTCTTTATGCATTGTTTTACTAATGGGTGATTTGTGCTTGACAAAGCCAAGAATTAAACACCTGACTTTCCTACTCGTTCAAATCTACTTGTGCTTTAAATTTCCCCCTGAGAGTGATTGTTAGAGATGGATGTGTCTGCTAGGGTGTATGTGAGTCCAAGTCTATGTGAGGGGTGTTCTACTCCAATATCTGGATTCTCTATAGGTATTAAGGGTGAGTTAAAGGGATAGAGACAAAATATAATAATATGTACTTTAATTACTTTACCTGCAAATTTATACTGCATTGCCTCACCATTTACCTTTTCTTTTAGTTTTCTAAATTGTACAGCTCTAATTCCCGCCACCCATTTACTTCTATGGCTGTATCTATATCTACCATTGGTTTGGTAGAACGCAGAAGTGAACACTCATTATTTGCTGGAGCATGCCTAGAAGCAAATAAGCCGCTGTGAAATCAGTTGAAATACAATGCCTTTGTTTCTGATGCTAAACATTGATAAGGGGTGGATCAGACTACTCCAAACAGCATGGTTATGTAAGTAATTTTGCTTATTTTTGAAAATTATTTTTAAATACTTGCCAGCAATTTTTAAACATTTTTTTTTAATGCAATCTTTTTTTTAACTTAATTAGACTTTTTAGAATATGTACAGATCTCAACATCTTTTATGGCACTTTAAAAGTGGAGATATGACACCTTAGGCAGTTTCTTTTATCCATTCCAATAAAACTTAATCTATCAGGGGATATTTTTTTATTTTTTTATTAAGATTTTTATTAAGGTTCTGAGTAAGGCATACAGAAAATACGAAAAGCAAAATATAATGGTAATGGTATACAGATATGGTAAAATACAATTAGGTATGCAAACAGAGTATAGTGCCAAAAAAGAAAAATACAAGAGTATAACCTGGAAATATTGTGCCTATTGCTTTATGAGCCCCCCATATGACAGGAGAGGCCACTCTTGGACCTCAATTGGAAGCTCGAAACCATGACCTGGGGGTTATTTCTAGTGAAAGAGATCAATTTTGGATCTCCAATTAGAACCTCTATTTTATACGTTAAGAAAGCTTCAGGAAAGTGTATATATCAGGGTAGTATAATATAATATTGAAAAGATAAAACTGGAGCTTTACCTGCCAAACAACTAGAATAGGAGATTTTAATGATAGGATCTGTTATATGGAGGAGCCACACAAAAGTCTTAGAGCTATAACTATGTGGAACCAAGGGTCTGGTACATACAGTGAACGCAACTCAGTTTGAAAATATAAAACTGCCAAGTTGTGTGGAATTTCTATAGGCAAACTAAGCCTCTACAACACAAATAGGAAGGGGAAAGGCCCAACCACAATAACTAAGGAAGGGTAGTAACAATCGATTGATACAATACTTGCAGGTATACTACAGCTGGCTAATAACGATAGGCTAAGCTGGTAACATTAAATATATCTCTACTATTTGGAGTAAGGAACATATACAGTGCCATGTATCTAAATACAGTGCTATCTGAAGGTGAGAGCATCATCGGTAGCATCCTAGATGTAGGTTATAAGCTCTAAAATATAGGGGACAGTTATAACCCAGGTAGGTACAAATATAAGGGGAAATTCCTCACGCCACCCTGGCCACAGATGGCGAGAGAAAAAAAAAAAGGTCGCTATTGTAAACTGAATCCCTAGGTGTATAAATAGGGACATTAACTAAAAGAGCGGTCTTACAAACTATATTTATGTATATAAATAGTATATGAACTAAAGACGGAATTGTAGGTGTCTGTCTATTTGCGAAGTTGTGAACGTTAAGCAGGTTGCATGGATTCACTGAATATAAGCAAGTCAACACTACTGAAGCACTGCAATAGTGTAGAGATTGTTTCATAGTACCAGAAAGGGCGTACATTAAAGAGTAACAGACCTAAAGTTGAGCAATAGTTGAAATAACACTTAACATTCTTAACAAGAAAAAAAAAACATGCCATTACTGGAAATAGTTAAAGCAAAATAAAAGAGCACAAACCCACAACTGGTAATTAGACAATATCTCATGGATTGTTGTTAGAGTTACCCTTGGCAAATGTAATATTTAGAAGGGTCCACTACAAGTCATTTCAGGCTCTTGCCATGTTCACTGCTTGGGACCAAAGGATAGCCCCCAGGAAACCCCCAATGTAAACTGGTCCCAGGAGAATATAACTAGGGCATAGTAGTGCTGAAGCATTATCAAATATGTATATAGAGGGTACCTTAGAGGCTACAGCTGGGTGGGTACAGGAAGGTTGAATTAGGACCTCACTAAGAGCAAGGGGTATTATATACAAATGGAATAGCAGTAAACATTTAACATATCCCATCATGGTGCAATATGTGGAGCAGTGAATGCTTCATAGGAATCAAAACTTTTGACCAGGGGATCGTAGCCCCACTCTTACAGCATACAGATACCCCTCAAATAATAAACCAGATGCTAAACATACAATTCATAGGCAAAGAATGCTCAGTCCTTTAAGCAAGGTGATATTCTCCAGTAATTCCTGCACATGAGGAGAAAAAAGAATGACACTGTTCCAGCTCAGCTTCAACAAGCGTGTGCAGACACCGATGTTGAATCACCCTTGCTCCCTGCACTGTAATCTCGAGGAGCAGTCTGGTGCGGACCACCAGGGTCCCAACTCAGGATCAGCCAGGCTACATTGGGATGGGCATCTGATGGGAAAGGTGTTTACAAAAGCAGCGCTACTCTGAGGCGCGTGAACTCGTTGGTCTGAGCAGAATCACCTGTAAGGGACCCCTTAGGGATATATGTGACAGAGATCTGTAGCGAAACAGGAGTTGGCCACATTTCACTTGCCTCCGCCTCAGCCATGGGGTATATGATTTGCGTCTGTAGAGGTAGAGTATTTTGGCTCTCATCTCCCGGCGAGATCACATGTGGGTCCCAATTCAGGATGTTCTGAGGCAGCGTTAAAGATGGGGCAAGCCCTGTGGTTCCAGCCTCTTCAACTAGGGGTAGAGCAGCAAGGGTCTCCATACTATTCTCCAAACGCTCTGTTAGTTGTGCAGTCCCCACAGCCATCTCTCCGACAATAGGACTGGAGGCAGGCAGTGTGCGCCGGGGCCCCAGAACGCCACCCCCCCCCTTCTACAGTGATAGGTTTTGGCTGAAGTGACTGCAGGACCGAGCCACCACTGCAACCGGCCAAGGAATTATGTAGTGCGTCCGCCAAAGCCGCGTGGTGGCCATCCAGTAAGAGGCGCAGCTCCTCCAGAAAATAGCTGGTTATCTCCATAATAGATATATAGTGGTAGTCTTTAGGCAGGCAGATGATACGCGATAAGTCTTATAGTTCCTTACATTTGACACTTTGTGCCACTTAACGACAAGGCCTTGGTGTGCCTCGCCGGAGGGTGTAGTAAAAAGGCCTCAACCTTCCATGCTCTGGGCGCTCAAAACTGCAAACATCTTGTCGATGTTAGGCTCGTCAGATGCAGGTTCTTAAACTGTTTGAAGATCTGTGTGGGTAGCTAAAATTCGAGCTGTTTTAGAAGGATATTTCAAGTAAAAGTAGATAGGATGCAGGAGTAGTGTGGAAATATGCAGCCTATCATGGCCGCCACCCAGAAGTTCCCCCCTATCAGGGGATATTGTTTAATCAGCTTGGGGCAGTGAGCTGGTGACACCCAGGCCAGGGTACCAACATTCCCTCTTTGTAGTATCTCATTATCTAACTCCACCCATACTTTGTTAGGTGGGTTATGACAACATTCAACAAGTCTCTGTAGATGAATGGCTTTTCGGTATTTGTTCAGATGAGGGACACCCAAGCCTCTTCTATCCCGGAAAAGATAAACTGTTTATATTTTGACTCTGGGTTTCAGACCATTCCATATATAGTGTTCCATTGCTTTTTGTATTTGTTGTATCATCTGAGAGGTGGGTGGGAGTGTAATGATTCGTAGTATATACTAGACATGTGCACAGCGGAAAATTGTGTTTTGGTTAGTTTTGGATCCATTCGGATTTTTTCGAATTTCGTTTTGGATCGATTCGAATTTGGGTACATTTGAATGTATTTGTTTCAGCTTCATTCAGATGTATTTGGATGTATTTGTTTCAGAATTCGATTCATAAATTAGGAGGTTAGGTATGTGTTATGTTGATTGAGATGGTTCCAAGTTACACAAACGGAATTATTTCACTGCTCTATCTCACTAAATCTCATCAAATTAAATTTTTATACTGAATTGTGATTAAAATTTTTTATTTTTATACTAAATTGTGATTAGTCCATGGCCATTGAAATGTAACGAATAAATCCAAACTAATTCAGATTTATTCGTTACAAATGCATTCAGATTATTTTAGTTTCGTTGCTAGGGTTATTCGGAAATTTGAATTGATTCAAATCTCCGAAATTTGGTGAATTTGTCAGAATTTCGATTTGGTACGAAACAAAACACACATTTCTAGTATATGTAGGACTCTTGGCAAGACATACATTTTGATTACGTTTATACGTCCTAACCAGGAGATGCTTTTATTATTCCATTTAGACAAGTATTTTAGACTAAGTGGTTTATTTTTAAGCTACGTTGTGATAATCATAAGGACCAGAAACAAATCTTGTAAGTTTATTGACTGCATATTTACCAATAATTAATTATATAATTTTCTCCCACAAACATATTCCTTGAAACTATATAACTATAATTTTGGCCAGTTTTCGACAACTGACCACCAATTATTACATCTTAAACAAAACAAATAATAGATAATGTTCCACAAACAATACTCAAATAATAATAAAACATAAGTTAATTTAATAGTAAAAATTAAATATAGGGGCCAATATAAGAAACCATCATCCAGTTGAATTTCTGAGATGAGAATGAATGCACCTTTATTTGCATCTTCCAAGAACCCTAATTTTGACAAAATGTGTAAAAAAAAAAAAAAAAAAAAAAAGAATGCATGATTGTATCAATTTAAAGGCAAAGGTCAACAATGGGGTGACATTTTTGAAAGGAAAGATCAATATGCATTATCAAATTAATCATAGCTGCAATCTTACTGATACTGATTGTGCCCTTCTTATGATACGAAGGTAAAAAAAACACCATTCATATGCAAAAATAAATGTAGCGCAAGCTATATAAAATTGTTGTGTGGACATTTAGACCTCAATGCAAGCCTGCTTTCCACAATGTAAGAAGCAGTGGTTGATTTATCTGAAAGATTTGGTTTGGATTTTTCTGTCAATTCGGATCATCAGAATTTCGTTCATGGAAGTGTTCGGATAAGAACTTTGCTCAAAACTAAATGTATTCAAATTTATTAATGCCAATGAGAAACCCACATAGCGATATTTTTTTAACAATAAATTTACTCTGCTATGAAATGCCAACAATTCAAAGATTCAGTGCTAACTGTCACATGAGAACATACAGGAACTAGAACTATTTTTACAAAGAGTTTTCAAACAATACATTTAAATTAAAAGCATCTGAAAATTACAATAATATCAATTATTCACTAGTTCTACTTTTTCCCACCACCCTATTGTCTCCCTCCCTCTCTAAACCTTCACTTCCTATCAATACAACCTTTCTGTACCACCTTATATTATTTTCAAATCTCTCATTCTTTTTCAACTCCCTCATACTAAAGTGCCCACATTCCTCACTTTCTCATACACATGCTACATACACATTGTAGTTAATAGATATCCTTGGAGACTTAATTCTGACAATGGCAAGAGCAGGAGAGGCAGTGGCAGCAGGCAGCAGACTTACTGAACTAGGTAGGATTTACAGTACATAATCCTAGACAAACACATACCAAGAGTCCCTTGGACACAGCAGCTAGAAGTTCCCCAAGGCTCTTTGGCATTGACAGATAATGACCACCACAGAGCAGAAATGGCAGGAGCAAGAGAGGTTAGGAAAGGCCTCACAGTACACAAACTACAAAAATACACCTTCAAGGGAGAAAATCAAACATATGCTTTGAGACCCTAAGAAACAATGGTCAAAATTTTGCTATGTTTTTTTACTCTATCTGCTGATGAGAACCACAAAGCAGGAAGGGCAGGAGTAGGAGTGTCAGCAGCTATTCCAGGCAGTAGCCTTATTGTCAGTATTACTTAAAGGACCAGTCAACACAGTAGATTTGCATAATCAACAAATACAAGATAACAAGACAATGCAATAGCACTAAGTCTGAACTTCAAATAAGCATTAGATTTTTTTTCTGACAATTTTAAAAGTAATGTCTTTTTCCACTCCCCCTGTACCATGTGACAGCCATCAGCCAATCACAAATGCATACACATACCATATGACAGCCATCAGCCATTCACAAATGCATACACACTTATTCTTGCACATGCTCAGTAGATCCTGGTGACTCAAAAAGTTTAAATATAAAAAGACTATGCACATTTAGTTAATGTAAGTAAATTGGAAAGTTGTTTAAAATGGCATGCTCTATCTGAATAATGAAAGTTTAATTTTGATTGAGTGTCCCTTTAACCTTCCTTGTTTCATTTGGAGTACAGACCTGTTTCTGGTTTCTCTTGCAGTGTTTCTAAAACTGTGCATTCCTCCCTAACTCCCTCTTAAGCACAAACTTGTTAACATCATCACTCTGCAACTTCTGGCATCTTCCAATCTCTCAGTGATGATGTAATGCCAGTTTACTATATAAACATCACCCAGTCCAATTTGTCTCCACCCTTGCTTGAGGCCAAATCTACCCAATCCACTCCTGTATTTTGTTCCTGTTCTCCCTGTATGACTCTGGCTTTGGCTGACTGATTTCCTGGTTCCTGGCTCCGGCATTTGTTCCTGTAGTTCTTGATCTCTGTGTTCCCTGACATCTGCTGACTACCCGCTTTGGCATCTGTCCCTTGGCTTGGTACTGACTTCATCCTGGAAATCCCTGTTGCTGTTCATTTTTATTTTTAATAAACCTAATTTCTTTTCTAACCTGCACTTTCTGTTTCCATATGGTTTCTTAGGTAGGCCACAAAGTATATAATTCTAAAAAATACACCTCCAAGGAAGGAGTAGGACAAGTCTGTGCCTATTGGGATATTTATCAAAGGTCTGGCGGACCTGATCCGACAGTGTGGATCAGGTCCGCCAGACCTCGCAGAATGCAGAGAGCAATACGCTCTCTGTATTCAGCATTGCACCAGCAGCTCTTGTGAGCTGCTGGTGCAACGCCGCCCCCTGCAGATTCGTGACCAATTGGCCACCAGCAGGGGGGTGTGAATCCACATGATCGTAGTCGATCGGGTTGAATTGCAGCAATGTCTGTCCACCTGCTCAGAGCAGGCGGACAGGTTATGGAGCATGCTGCAGGCTCGCCAGAAAATAGGCCCCCTAAAGTCCTTTGGAAACAGCAGCCATCAGTTTCCTAAGGATTAAGAAATTATGGATGATGACCACAGTAAAGCAGGATGGCCTGGTAACCTAGCTTCGAAGTGTTTAATTTGAGAAATTCCATTTGCTCCATGAGCTGAAGTGACATTAGTGAGTGCTAACAGTTAAGTATATTGCCAGTTAATTAAATCACTCACTAACTTTGCACAGAGGTTGGGGACAAGAGAGGAGCTCCTGAGTTACGGTAGTCAGGACAGGCCACATAATCCTCATGTCATCCCAAAAACTCAGAAGGTCTGTTTTAGGGGAAAGGAGGTATGCAAAGATAAGCATTTACAATGTCTGAGGCACTTGTACTCCCCTTTATTTAGGGTGCTTTAGTAAGTCCCACCAAAAAGTCTACTGCCTCTTGCGAAAACACAGCTGCTCCACTTAGCTGCTGCTGCCACTGCTACAAGATGGAAAAATTATATCTTTCTCCTTCTGCTGCACTTCCTCACAAAGCATGGCACTCTTTTCTTGGACTGCATACACCCTGCAAATCAGTTTGTCCCTCCAAGTTGGCAGGTTTTTAGTTCAGTACTAAATTTTCCCCTTAAACCTGGGATCACATGAGGTGGACATCATCACTTCCGGGCATTTCAGCTATTCCTTCAGCCTCCTGGCAAGTGCTGCTACCTCACTGCTCAGTACTCTATCAACCACTTCATGATTTTTCAGGAAAGCATACATCTTGCTCAATAAATGTGTACACAAGGTTATGATTTGACCTAGATTGGCAGTGTTTTGGCTCAAGCTCTTAGTGACATCCATAAAATGCCTTAGGACTGCCACTAACTGACCAAGCATGGTCTACTCATCTCTGTCTAATGGACTCCCAATGCCAATGTATTGATTTGAAGCCATATCATGGATAGCCTTTTGGTGCTCCAAGGTACCTTCCACCATATATAAAGTAAATTTTTACCTTTTAGTTATGTCTTGCTTAAGATGGTGCTGGGGAAGCCCTGCCTTCTCCTGTTTCTGCTAAAGGAGCTGACTGGCTTTAACACTGTGGTGTAAGTGGCTTGCAATTCTTCTGCATCCTTTAAGAAAGTTGCTAACCTAGAGTTAGAGATAGCAGCCTTAACCACCAGGTTCAGGATGTGAACTGTACAAAGCACATTAATAAAATTTCCTTCGCAGACAGCCTTTGCCAAATTGGCTGCTCTGTTGGTGATTGCAAAACCATTTCTACCTTAGTATAAACACAAAAGAAATGTCAGAGCTATTTCCTAACTAAATAAAACAAATAATCAATGAAATCCAAAAAATAAATCAATAAAATCTTATATGCAAGAATATACTCAAAGAGTATGTATAAATAAAAACAGATTAGTACAAAATTACCAAATAAAATGTCCAATGTGTGAAGATCAGCAAATATAATTAATCCACATAAATAGGTGCTGCTTTTCTTTCACTGGTTTTTCCAAGTCCCGGTAATTAAGGCAATCTTCCACAGGTTCTAAAAAATGAAAAAGCACAACTCCAACTCACTATCGCCTAGATTTAGAGTTCTGCAGCCAAAGGGGTGCGTTAGCTACGCTGGCTTTTTTCTGGCCGCACCTTTTAAATACCGCTGGTATTTAGAGTTCACAGAATGGCTGCGTTAGGCTCCAAAAAAGGAGCATATAGCATATTTACTGCAACTTCAACTCTTGATACCAGCGTTGCTTACGGACGCGGCCAGCTTCAAAAACGTGCTCGTGCACGATTCCCCCATAGAAAACAATGGGGCTGTTTGAGCTGAAAAAAAACCTAACACCTGCAAAAAAGCTGCGTTCAGCTCCTAACGCAGCCCTATTGTTTGCTATGGGGAAACACTTCCTACGTCTGCACCTAACACTCTAACATGTACCCCGAGTCTAAACACCCCTAACCTTACACTTATTAACCCCTATTCTGCCGCCCCCGCTATCGCTGACCCCTGCATATTTTTTTTAACCCCTAATCTGCCGCTCCGTAAACCGCCGCTACTTACATTATCCCTATGTACCCCTAATCTGCTGCCCCTAACACCGCCGACCCCTATATTATATTTATTAACCCCTAATCTGCCCCCCACAACATCGCCTCCACCTGCCTACACTTATTAACCCCTAATCTGCCGAGCGGACCGCACCGCTATTATAATAAAGTTATTAACCCCTAATCCGCCTCACTCCCGCCTCAATAACCCTATAATAAATAGTATTAACCCCTAATCTGCCCTCCCTAACATTGCCGACACCTAACTTCAAACATTAACCCCTAATCTGCAGACTGGAGCTCACCGCTATTCTAATAAATGTATTAACCCCTAAAGCTAAGTCTAACCCTAACACTAACACCCCCCTAACTTAAATATAATTTAAATCTAACGAAATAAATTAACTCTTATTAAATAAATTATTCCTATTTAAAACTTAATACTTACCTGTAAAATAAACCCTAATATAGCTACAATATAAATTTTAATTATATTGTAGCTATTTTAGGATTAATATTTATTTTACAGGCAACTTTGTATTTATTTTAATCAGATACAATAGCTATTAAATAGTTAAGAACTATTTAATAGCTAAAATAGTTAAAATAATTACAAATTAACCTGTAAAATAAATCCTAACCTAAGTTACAATTAAACCTAACACTACACTATCAATAAATAAATTAAATAAAATACCTACAATTACCTACAATTAAACCTAACACTACACTATCAATAAATTAATTACATACAATACCTACAAATAACTACAATTAAATAAACTAACTAAAGTACAAAAAATAAAAAAGAACTAAGTTACAAAAAATAAAAAAATATTTACAAACATTAGAAAAATATTACAACAATTTTAAACTAATTACACCTACTCTAAGCCCCCTAATAAAATAACAAAGCCCCCCAAAATAAAAAAATGTCCTACCCTATTCTAAATTACAAAAGTTCAAAGCTCTTTTACCTTACCAGCCCTGAACAGGGCCCTTTGCGGGGCATGCCCCAAAGAATTCAGCTCTTTTGCCTGTAAAAAAACACCTACAATACCCCCCCCCCCAACATTACAACCCACCACCCCCATACCCCTAATCTAACCCAAACCCCTCTTAAATAAACCTAACACTAAGCCCCTGAAGATCTTCCTACCTTATCTTCACCTCGCCGGGTATCACACCGATCCGTCCTGGCTCCAAAATCTTCATCCAACCCAAGCGGGGGCTGGCGATCCATAATCCTGCGGCTGAAGAGGTCCAGAAGAGGCTCCAAAGTCTTTATCCTATCCGAGAAGAAGAGGCGATCCAGACCGGCAACCATCTTGATCCAAGCGGCATCTTCTATCTTCATCCGATGAGGAACGGCTCCATCGTGAAGACCTCCAGCGTGGACCAATCTTCTTCCGACGACGTCCAACTGAAGAATGACGGTTCCTTTAAGGGACGTCATCCAAGATGGCGTCCCTCGAATTCCGATTGGCTGATAGGATTCTATCAGCCAATCGGAATTAAGGTAGGAAAATTCTGATTGGCTGATAGAATCAGCCAATCAGAATCAAGTTCAATCCGATTGGCTGATCCGATCAGCCAATCAGATTGAGCTCGCATTCTATTGGCTGATCGGAACAGCCAATAGAATGTGAGCTCAATCTGATTGGCTGATTGGATCAGCCAATCGGATTGAACTTGATTCTGATTGGCTGATTCCATCATAGTCGGAAGAAGATTGGTCCGCGCTGGAGGTCTTCACGATGGAGCCGTTCCTCATCGGATGAAGATAGAAGATGCCGCTTGGATCAAGATGGTTGCCGGTCTGGATCGCTTCTTCTTCCCGGATAGGATGAAGACTTTGGAGCCTCTTCTGGACCTCTTCAGCCGCAGGATTATGGATCGCCAGCCCCCGCTTGGGTTGGATGAAGATTTTGGAGCCAGGACGGATCGGTGTGATACCCGGCGAGGTGAAGATAAGGTAGGAAGATCTTCAGGGGCTTAGTGTTAGGTTTATTTAAGGGGGGTTTGGGTTAGATTAGGGTTATGTGGGTGGTGGGTTGTAATGTTGGGGGGGGGGTATTGTATGTGTTTTTTTACAGGCAAAAGAGCTGAATTCTTTGGGGCATGCCCCGCAAAGGGCCCTGTTCAGGGCTGGTAAGGTAAAAGAGCTTTGAACTTTTGTAATTTAGAATAGGGTAGGACATTTTTTTATTTTGGGGGGCTTTGTTATTTTATTAGGGAGCTTAGAGTAGGTGTAATTAGTTTATAATTGTTGTAATATTTTTCTAATGTTTGTAAATATTTTTTTATTTTTTGTAACTTAGTTCTTTTTTATTTTTTGTACTTTATTTAGTTTATTTAATTGTAGTTATTTGTAGGTATTGTATTTAATTAATGTATTGATAGTGTAGTGTTAGGTTTAATTGTAGGTAATTGTAGGTATTTTATTTAATTTATTTATTGATAGTGTAGTGTTAGGTTTAATTGTAACTTAGGTTAGGATTTATTTTACAGG
This sequence comes from Bombina bombina, assembly GCF_027579735.1. Classification (NCBI taxonomy): domain Eukaryota; kingdom Metazoa; phylum Chordata; class Amphibia; order Anura; family Bombinatoridae; genus Bombina; species Bombina bombina. The sequence goes on from NC_069499.1 coordinate 785,327,118, forward strand.
TAAATTTGTAATTATTTTAACTATTTTAGCTATTAAATAGTTCTTAAAGGGACATTATACACTCATTTTTTCTTTGCATAAGTGTTTTGTAGATGATCTATTTATATAGCCCATAAAGTTTGTTTTTTTTAAAAATTTATAATTTTGCTTATTTTTAAATAACATTGCTCTGATTTTCAGACTCCTTACCAAGCCCCTAAGTTTTATGTGAATACTGTCAGCTACCTTCTCCAGCTTGCTCCTGTTTGTGTAAAGGGTCTTTTCATATGCAAAAGAAGGGGGAGGGGGGGAGGGTCTTATTTCCCACTTGCAGTGGGCTTTACACCTACCTTTTCAACAGAGCTAAACTGACAACTTCTAAGTAAGTTTTTAAACAGTTTTATACTGGATATTTATATCAGTATCTGTTCATCTTATTCTTTATAGTAGTGTCTATTACATGCAGTTATATGAAAATGAGTGTATACTGTCCCTTTAACTATTTAATAGCTATTGTACCTGGTTAAAATAAATACAAAGTTGCCTGTAAAATAAATATAAATCCTAAAATAGCTATAATATAATTATAATTTATATTGTAGCTATATTAGGGTTTATTTTACAGGTAAGTATTTAGCTTTAAATAGGAATAATTTATTTAATAAGAGTTAATTTATTTAGTTAGATTTAAATTATATTTAACTTAGGGGGGTGTTAGTGTTAGGGTTAGACTTAGCTTTAGGGGTTAATACATTTATTACAGTAGCGGCAAGATTAGGTCGGCAGATTAGGGGTTAATAATTGAAGTTAGGTGTCGGCGATGTTAGGGAGGACAGATTAGGGGTTAATAATATTTATTATAGGGTTATTGAGGCGGGAGTGAGGCGGATTAGGGGTTAATAACTTTATTATAGTAGCGGTGCGGTCCGCTCGGCAGATTAGGGGTTAATAAGTGTAGGCAGGTGGAGGCGATGTTGAGGGGGGCAGATTAGGGGTTAATAAATATAATATAGGGGTCGGCGGTGTTAGGGGCAGCAGATTAGGGGTACATAGCTATAATGTAGGTGGCGGTGGTGTACGGAGTGGCAGATTAGGGGTTAATAATAATATGCAGGGGTCAGCGATAGCGGGGGCAGCAGATTAGGGTTAATAAATATAATATAGGGGTCGGCGGTGTTAGGGGCAGCAGATTAGGGGTACATAGGGATAACGTAGTTGGCGGCAGTGTACGGAGCGGAAGATTAGGGGTTAAAAAATTTAAATATAGTGGCGGCGATGTGGGGGGACCTCGGTTTAGGGGTACATAGGTAGTTTATGGGTGTTATTGTACTTTAGAGCACAGTAGTTAAAAGCTTTATAAACCGGCGTTACCTAGAAAGCTCTTAACTACTGACTTTTTTCTGCGGCTGGAGTTTTGTCGTTAGATTTCTAATGCTCACTTCAGCCAAATACCGGCGGTAGCCTAAAACCAGCGTTAGGAGCCTCTAACGCTGGTTTTGATGGCTACCGCCCAACTCTAAATCTAGGCCTAAGTTTAATAATAAAACAGTGCAATAATACATTGACAGTCAGTCCAACATAAGATTTCCACATTTTAAGACAGATATCTTTTCCTGACAATGAAAGTCAGTGTCTGACATCACACTACACCAGAACATCCCCCAGTCAGTGGGTTAGTCTCAGAGAGAAGTCGTTTCAGCCACATAGGACTCTGGGTACCTTGTTCCCTACGCGTTTCATTTGGAACATGGCCAAACATTCTCAAGGGTCTTTTAAAGTGAGGTTAAAAATCGGATAAACGGTTCTCTTCTGTACATCAATTTATACTTGTTATTACAGTGCCCTTTTGTGGTGGTACATTAAAAATACATAACGTATAACTCCTTAACAATATTATCTTGTTAAAGGCTTTAAAGGTTACATAATGACACACAATAACTAAAGCCTGATACAAAATATTGATTATAATTACAATTGCAATACACAGACCAATTTAAGGTAGATAAAATATTGATATGTATATTGTGTGGAAAAAACAGATATAAGGTTTTATATTTTATGCACTAAACAATCTATTTATTATTTAAAAATAATTAATAACTAAGGAATCCAAATATGAAGTTACACAAAAAAAATAATTTGCATCTCTACAGTAATGTGATGATAAATATATCCCACAATGGAATAAAGGGATACAAAAATGGAGTACCCTTAAACAACACTCAGCAGTACATATGTGTGCTCATACACACATAGACACCTTAGCCTGTGCATTATGTTTAGATCTGTAAACTCTTAAATCATAAAGGTAAGATCGCCTCACATGTATGCTAAAAGATCCAGAACTTTGTTAAGGCCCCTAGGGTTCATACTCCCTATCTCATATATCCAGTATGTCTCTTGCTGTCTTAAAGTTAGCAATTTTGACTGCCAGAATCCAGTCAATAACCTTAACTTTTAGTGATTTGGGACTGCAATTGTGGAATTCACAAATTTGATTAGGGAGACTGTGTTTGATCGTTTTTCAATCGCATTTTTTATGTTGTATATATGCTCATTAACTCTTGTTTTGATCTTACAATTGATGTGCCCCACATAAAATAGGCCACACCCACAAATGAGTAAGTATACAACATAAGTTGAATCACAAGTAGTTTTATTTTTAATCTCAAATTCTATAGAGCCATCTCAATTAGAAAATGTGTTAGACTTATCTACATGGGCACACATATTGCACACAGATTTCTTGCATGAAAAAGTCCCTTTTGCATTGTTAAGGAATATTAAGTTATGTATTTTTAATGTACCGCCACTTGAGGGCACTGTGATAACAAGTATAAATTAATGTATAGAAGAGAATAGGTTATCCGATTTTTAACCTCACTTCAAAAGACCCTTGAGAAAGTTCAACCGTGTTCTGAACAAAACACGAAGGGAACAAGACACCTAGCATCCTATGTGGCTGAAACAGCTTCTCTCTGAGACTAACTCACTGACTAGGGGAAGCTCCGGTGTAGTGTGACATCAGACGCCGACTTTCATTGTCGGCAAGAAAAAGATGCCTGGCTTAAAAAGTGGAAGTCTAAGGCTGGACTTACCATTTTATGGACACTGGATACCTTTTATTTTCTGTGTAAGTGCCTATGTGTTATTGCACTGTGTTTAATGATTAAACATACTGAGTTGGAGTTCCGCTTTTTTATTTTTTAGATCCCGTGGAAGATTTCCACCTTAGTGTCTGTCCATTTTCCTACCCACTGTGCTACCATCCTGTTAAAAGCCTGCAATATATTGTCAGTGGTATTCTGCTCATCTAACACCTTGGCATTGGGGAGTAATGATTGGTACCCCTGCTGATTAACTGACCCACTCCTGCCCTGACTGGATTTGCCTACTACTACACCATCACTAGCAGTAGTGCTACACTCATCCATCCTCATTACATGCCTTTTGGTATCAATAGTGTACTATCAGGGAGAAGAAGGCATGATGGCCACTAGGAACACTTCATATGTCAGTGGTACAGTGTACAGACTGTCTAGCAGCCTTCACAATCTCTTTCAACACTATAACGCATGAATAGTAGAGTGAGAGGACTAGGCTCTTCTGAAAGTGCTGCATAAAGGATAGTGGTAGTGGTTAGAAACTACCATCATCAGCTGCTTGAAAGACTCCCCCTTCAAGCATGTTAAAGGATGCACCAAAGACAGCTACCATCTGACCGGTTAATTTTCTCGACTGCTGCCTGGACATCCCCCTAGAGTGAAACCCTCAAAATTGTTTGGGGCAGGCTGAACATGTCAGTGAGATGTTGAAGGTGGTGGTACCTGGCTCTGCTGACTGGCATCAATGTCCCCTGTCCTGACTACTGCTGCTCCTAGTAATTGACGTTGCTGGCTGTTATAAGGATATTGTTGTGTTGTTGATGTTTCTGCCGCTGGCCCCACGTTCGTCGCTCAATAACACAGGCTTGTGGTGCGTGCAGAGAAACTGGTTCATCCTGGATCTGGATGATGAGAGGACATGACCCAACACTCTTCCTTGGCTAATTTTTTTGCCACACAATTTGCACTAAGCAAAGCTGCCCTCTATGGTTCTAACAAAGTGATCCCAACCTTTGAGCAATGTGATGCAGTTCCTGCTTCTGCCTGCAGTTCTACCATTGTTGCTGCTTTGAGATGTGGCACTAATAATTCTCTGTGCCCTCCCTGGAACACTTTTTCCTCTACTACTGGTGGAACTGCTAGTGGTGTTAATGGGAGTGGTAGTGGTGGTGGAACTGCCAGTGATTCTAATAATATGGGTAGTGGGGGAAATAACTGGCAGATCTGCAACAATGGATGATGGGGGCAATGGAGAGGCAGCGAATACAGGTGGAGACTCTTTGTGGGAATAGCTTTTTCCACTATCTCCTCAGTCTCGTAATAAGGTTCCTCCTGGTACAGAATAAAGGATATAGCAGACATGCTGGGAATCACTTTAATATGTTCATCAGCCAAAACAGAAACTGGGAAAACCTGCTCAATACGTCCCTCTTCTCCCTGACTGCTTGGCAAAATTAGAACATCTACGACACCTGCAGCATCTACCTTAGTGAGGCTGCTGTGCTTGCTTAATGACAGCCTTTTGGATTGTGATAACCCCACCTTGCTGCTCCTATACAACCTGGAGGGAATCAGGAGAGTGGCAGAACTGGCAGAGGTAGAATTGCTGGTGGCACTGGGGCAAACACTTGTGCAGGTAGATTTGGAATATGACTGTCTAAAGAGCTGACATGTACACAGAGGCTACTTGGAAAGCTCAGACCCCCTCCCAATCCTACTACTAGGGTGTGAGCCAATGTAAATTCAGCACCTTCATGTTCAGTTACCTTCACTGTCTCTTTTGTTTTATGGGTGGGCTTAGGCAACGCTTGTTGATGCTTCTGCTGCTACTAGTCAAAGTAGTGATGGACCCTGCATATCTATTACTTCTGGTGGACATGGGATTGCATGCTACAGCAGATGCTGAAGATGAACCTGCTACTGCTGCTTCTCCAGATGGTTTAGCCAGAGCAGCAGACAATGGCCTTGAAAATTATATTTGACTTTTTGAAGATGAATACAAAGATTTTGCACTGGTAGGGTCAATGCTGTTGGGATTGGTAATACTGGTGGTGTTGTCATTGTAAGCAGGAAACATAGTACACTCTGACAGACTATTAATTTTATGAAAGAATAAAATTATATATAGCTACAAGTTTTTTTCTTGTAGATGCCCCCACTGCAATAAAAAATGTTTTAATTAGATGCAGTACCCTGTGCTACAATATATGTAATACAGATAGTATACTAGTAACAGTACAGGCAACAGGCATGCCCTGTGAGCAATATAGCCAACTACTGATAATTTTTGACACAAAGGGGCATATTTATCAAAGCGTCAACTGAAAATACTCATAAATTCTGCGTCATATTTGCTGCAAGATTTATCTGCCGTAGTTATCAAATCGTCAAGATCGGCAAATGTTGAACTTTGTGACATAAAATACGATCCTGCGATCTCAATCAGATACAGATCGATGCTTGCGTCATTACAGATGTTCCGAACTCAGTTTCGACTCTATTTGAGCCTTTTCCCAATGTAACATTTAAAACGTATGCTCACGTGTATTCTGATGCAGCGTACCTAATTTTCAATCTGCCACCCTTGAGGTCGCGGATGCCATAGAACTCATTAGTAGTCTAAAAACACAGAAAGCTTATGTTCGATGCTGCAAGTGAATGAAGTATATTACATAATAAAAGTAAATTAGAAACTCTATTAACATTGTATACCCTTTCTAAATCAAACAATATTATTGCTCCACATTTGGTTCACTAGTAGATATAGGAATGAAAATGAAAAATACATTTCTACTTAGGGATTATGTTACAATTTAAAATAGCATTCTGCTTCACACAAAGGATAGCAAGAGACTGAAAACAGTGGCATGCAAAATACATAGAAATTACTTAAAAATGGCATTCTACTTCACACAAAGGATAGCAAGAGATTGAAAACAGTGGAATACAAAATACATAGAATGACTATGGCCAATAATGTTGTCAGTACTGACAGTGCAACATACAGTTTTTTATTTCTTCATTATTAATTTACACTATTATTTTTCTTCCAAAAGATGATATATTTTGGAATGTTTTTTGCAATAATTGTCATTTAAATATTGACAAAATGATATTGTATATCACTGTCTTGCCATTGATTGAAAGTGGTTTATTTTGTTAATCTTGCAATTGTTCAAGATAATTTTTTTTAAAAAACAGATCTTTAAAAAAATATCTTCAAATATTTTTTTTTTGGTACACTTGACTCTGTTTTTCTTTTTAAAGTTATACCAATACTCTTTTTACCTCTGTGTTTACCTTCTATCTAGCTTTTGTAGACTGCCTCCTTATTTAAGTTCTTTTGACAGGCTTGCATTTTAGCCAATCACTGTTCACTTCAGGGTAACATCACGTGCATGAGCTCAATGTGAAATACATTAACTAATGCCCTCTAGTGGTCAAAATGATTTCAGAATAGAGGCAGTCTTCAAGGTCTAAGAAATTAGCATATGAATCTCCTAGGTTAAGCTTTCAACTAAGAATACCAAAAGAACAAATCCAAATTGGTGATAAAGTAAATTGGAAAGTTGTTTAAAATTAAATTCCCTATTTATTTATCTGAAAATATTTGTTTCATACTTCACTCTCCCTTTAAACAACTTTACATTTCACCCATAACAAAAAATTGTATTCATTTTGTTGCTATCATTTGTTGAAGGAGCAGCAATGCACTACAGGTTTAGAAATTAATACATGTGTAAGCCAATGACAATCTCAATCTCTATCTCTATCTCTATCTCTCTCTCTCTCTCTCTCTCTCTCTCTCTCTCTTTCTCTTTCTCTTTCTCTTTCTCTTTCTCTTTCTCTCTCTCTCTCTCTCTCTCTCTCTCTCTCTCTCTCTCTCTCTCTCTCTCTCTCTCTCTCTCTCTCTCTCTCTCTCTCTCTCTCTCTCTCTCTCTCTCTCTCTCTCTCTCTCTCTCTCTCTCTCTCTCTCTCTCTCTCTCTCTCTCTCTCTCTCTCTCTCTCTCTCTCTCTCTCTCTCTCTCTCTCTCTCTCTCTCTCTCTCTCTCTCTCTCTCTCTCTCTCTATCTATATATATATATATATATATATATATATATATATATATATATATATAGATGCAATGCTAAATTTAAGACAATAGATAATAAACAGTCACAGTCATGTGATCAGGGGGCTGGAAGAAAGTTCCTAGATACAAGGTAATCACAAAGGTAAAAAGTACATTAATATAACTGTGTTGGTTATGCAAAACTGGGGAATGTGTAATAAAGGGATTATCTATCTTTTAAAACAATAACAATTCTATGGTTGACTGTCCCTTTAAGCACAGACATGCCTGGGTGCAAGGACAATAGTGAAAATTACTAAAGCAATTAAAAAAAAAACAAAAAAAAAAACACACAGAGAAAGTACATACATATATATATACAGTATATATATATATATATATATATATATATACATATATATATATATATATATATATATATATATATATATATATATATATATATATATATATATATATATATATATATATATATATATATATATATATATATATACTGTATATATATATGTATGTACTTTCTCTGGGTGTTTTTTTTTTTTTTTTTTAATTGCTTTAGTAATTTTCACTATTGTCCTTGCACCCAGGCATGTTTGTGCTTAAAGGGACAGTCAACCATAGAATTGTTATTGTTTTAAAAGATAGATAATCCCTTTATTACACATTCCCCAGTTTTGCATAACCAACACAGTTATATTAATGTACTTTTTACCTTTGTGATTACCTTGTATCTAGGAACTTTCTTCCAGCCCCCTGATCACATGACTGTGACTGTTTATTATCTATTGTCTTAAATTTAGCATTGCATTGTGCTAGATCTTAAATAACTTTCTGTGCCTGAACACAGTGTTATCTATATGGCCCACGTGTACTTTCTGTCTCTTTGTGTTGAAAAGAGATTTAAAAAGCATGTGATAAGAGGCAGCCCTCAAAGGCTTAGAAATTAGCATATGAGCCTACCTATGTTTAGTTTAAACTAAGAATACCAAGAGAAAAAAGCAAATTTGATGATAAAAGTAAATTGGAAAGTCAATTAAAATTAAAAGTCCTATCTTAATAATGAAAGTTTAATTTATACTTGACTGTCCCTTTAAAGGGACAGTCAACACCAGATTGTTTGATGTTTTAAAAGATAGGTAATTCCTTTTATTACCCATTCCCCAGTTTAGCATTACCAACACTGTTATATTGATATACTTTTTACCTCTGTGATTAACTTTTATCTAAGCATATTCTGACAGTCCCCTGATCACATGACATTTTCTTTATTATCTATTGACTTTCATTTTAGCCAATTAGTGGAGTGTCTGCCACAATCTACAGGCGTGCTCACAATGTTATCTATATGGTTTTCATGAACTAGCTCTCCTATGTTGTGATGAGCAAATAAAAAACATCTGAGAAGAGGTGTCCTTCAAGGGCTTAGAAATTATTATTGAGTAGAGAGAGAAGAGAGAGGTTTTTTTTTTTAAATTTAAACACAAAAATATATGGTGTAGATTGACCCTTTAATAAGCAGAGAAAAGTATATCTTACCCATGAATTGAATTTTATCAAAAACACAAAACGTTGCAGCACCCTTGTCCTTTTTATTGTCATGTGTTGCCATTGTCATTATCACATAATGCTTCCTTATGTATAGTACTGACATAGCTACCATTACTTCTAGTGACACACTCATGTAGTCTTGCAACGGCTTAGTAATCTATATCCTACCTGCCTCTTTTGGCTTTAAATACCCTTTTGCATACTGCCCCCTTTTGCATATTGCCCTTACATTTATCATTTCTAATTTGCCCCTAAAAGATTGTTCTGCTCTGTACATTGTAATATCCTATTATCGCCCAGGGTGCTGCAACATTTTGTTAGCTATCATTACGCCCCTCTACATCCCAGCACCTCCTGGTAATCAACCTCCCACTCCCCATGTATGTTTTAAATTTCAGTATTAACACAGTTGTTTTATTGTACCACATAATGCATCACTCATATGTTTTACCACACTATGTATAAGCTTTACACTTGCGCACTGTATAATGTGCACTCTCTTGACACACAGGGGTGGTATGTTCATCGCTGGCATTTGCACAGTGACGTCATGGGTCACACTTCCGGGTTCTGCTCAGGCGCTGCAGCGCGAAGGTCGGTGGCATTCATCCAGCTCCCCTACATTTCTCATAAATACACAAGATGGTAAGCCACTTTTTTCACCTTGTTTTTTTCACAGGAGTCTGAAGACGGGGGTTACACCCCGAAAACGTTTACTCGCTTATAAAATATTTTGATACATGGCGAGTGCATCCTTTGGATTTATTTACTATTTGTATACATTCTGGATGGCATACCGCATTCTCACGTTTGGAACAAAGAGCATTTAAAAATATAATTCACCCTGTACTATATTGAAAACACATTATTAAAACATTATTTGATGTTTTACTTTGTGAATTTAATGTATTTTTGAAAATATAGTCTCATTTCAAATCTGATGACTGCAACACGTTCCAATAAAGTTGGGACAGGGGCAATTTAGGACTAATAGAAATGTAACAAGTTGAAATAAGAAGGTGATGTGAAACAGGTGAGGCAATCATGTAATCATATAATATAAGGAGCCTCCAAAAAAAGCCTAGTCCTTCAAGAGCAAGGATGGGTCAGTGAATAATCCAGTCCCAAACAAAGGGAGAGCGTTCAGCAAAATAATTATAAAACATAGCATTTATTGAAAAATTCCGTAATAAAAACAGGAGGTCAAATATCAAAAAGTGAGAGGCATGAACACCTCAGCGCTGGCATGCTTACAAGTTTCAGCTTAACACCCTAATCATAGCATAGGGATGCCAGTCACAAGTGCACATTATATACACAAATTACAATGACATCATTGGTTAAAACCAAAAGGTGCTTTAAAACTAAAACATGCCCATAAAGTGTAACCCTTACATGCCTGAAACAGATTATATAAAGGCCTAGAATAAGAAACAGCAACAGCTATTACATGTGTTATAAAAAAGAGAAAACCATGCATGATACAAAGGAAGAAATGCATATATACATATGCATATACATATACGCGCACATATATATACACATGTATATAAACTGCAAACAGGAATATTCAAAAACTATACTTGATACACAATCTAAACAAAACATAAAATATCTCTATGAAGATGTGTATTTTATATATACTCTAAGCACTAAATATGGTTAATATTAATTTAATTTTAAACCTAGATGTAAAAGGTGTATAAAGTGTGCAATTGTCACCCAATAAAACCAGGGACAACAGGCATACATAGAGACAAATATAGCCATAGCTATCTGATGAAAAGGGAGACGTTGTGGAGATCAAACTAAACAGAGATGGGTTCCAAAGTATTCCCAGTAGTTAATCAGGTCATATTCAGAATTTAGACCCTGGGGGACCCTAGTCTCAAGTTTAAAAATTTACAGCACCTCCCTTTTATGAAAAATAACTTCTCTATCACCCCATCTTTTGGGACGGGGGATCATGTTGATAGTTTGCCATGAGAAACAGGAGAGGTCTTTGTTATGTATTTGTGCAAAATGATACATAAGGGGGTGGTAGCCTTTCCCGCCTGAATGGTTGAGAGACGCTCCCTCACCCTAGATCTAATATCCCTTGTCGTAAGTCCAACATATTGTTTTCCACATTCAGTACAAGTTATACAGTATATAACATAAACTGAGGTACAGTTTAAACAGAAATTCACTTTGTAGGTTTTTCTTGTCACTGTTGAGCTAAAGTGATCAGACATAATCAAATTATCACAGGCTCCACATCTAGAACTGCCACATTTAAAGGATCCCTTACTAGTAAGTCAAGCACTAGCCTGGGATATAGGCTTTTTCCACACCGTAGGGGACAGCAAATTGCCCAATGTATGATTCCTTCGGTAGGAGCATCTTATTCATTCTTGGACACATTCTATAAACCTATTGTCTGCAATAATTATGTTAAAATGATGTTTCACAATTTTACATACTTCTTCATATTGGGAACTATAGTCAGTAACAAAAGTTACACCTTTATGAGTCCCTGACGTCTTTGGTTTATCCCTCAGAAGATCTGGTCTATTTAGTTTGACAACCTCCCTCTGTGCTTTCTTGACAATATTTTGTGGATACCTTCTTTGGATTAAACGTCTATTGACATCCTCCATCTGAGCTTTGCAATCCACCATATCTGAGTAGTTCCTTTTGTCTCTTATAAGCTGGCCTTTCGCAATTGCGTACGGTACATGTTTTGGATGGCAGCTCCTAGCATGTAGCAAGGAGTTGCCAGATACAGGTTTTCTGTAGAGTCTAGTTTTTACCTTACCCTCTTTAGTACCACTAAGTGTCACATCAAGGAAACTGATCCCTCCCTGTTGGTCTCAAAGGTAAATTTGAGTCCCAGATCATTACAGTTGATACCTTGCACAATATCCGCTATATCAGTCTCATTACCATCCCAAATGAGGATCAAATCATCGATAAATTGAAGGTAGAAACTGATGTTCCTTTTATGGGGATTATTATCTCCAAAGATGTGGGACAGCTCCCACCAACACATAAAAAGGTGGCGTATGAGGGGGGCAAATTTTGCCCCCATTGCTGTCCCACATCTTTGGAGATAAAAAGTACCCTCAAATTCAAAGAAGTTGTGGGTCAGAAGAAAAAGAGACACCCGTAGGATAAATGCTTTGAGAACAACATTCCCCAAAGACAAATTAGTAGGATTTTAGGCATTCCACCTTTTACAGTGCACAATATAATTAAAAGATTAAAGGAATCCGGTCAAATCTCGTTGCATAAAGGGAAAGGCCGAAAACCATTTCTCAATGCGGGTGATCTCCGATCCCTCAGACGTCACTTTCTCACAAACTGTCATGAGTCTGTAATGGATAGCATGACATAGGCTCTGGAATACTTTGGTAAACTTTTGTCATTTAACACCATTCGCTGCAGAAGCAGAAGCCATACATCAACACTGTCCAGAAGCACCACTTGCTTCTCTGGGCTCAGTTTCATCTGAGATGGCAGTAGCACAGTCGAATCGTGTTTTGTGGTCAGACAAGTTAACATTTCAAATAGTTTTTTGAAAAAACAGCCATCTTGTTCTCTGGGCCAACGAAGAAAAGGACCATCCAAGCTGTTATCAGCGTCAGGTCCAAAAGCCAGCACCCGTCATGGTATGGCGGTGTGTCAGTAAATGTAAACATTTTTGAACAACATATGCTGCCATCCAGATGTCATCTTTTACAGGGACGTCCCTGCATTTTCCAGCAGGACAATGCCAAACACATTCTGCCCAAATTACAAGCGCATGGTTGCGTAAGCAGAGAGTGTGGGTGCTAGCATGGCCTGCCTGCAGTCCTGACTTGTCTCCAATTAAGAATGTATGGTGCATTATGAAGTGCAAAATAAGGCAACAAAGGCCCCTATAGTTGCGCAGCTGAAGACATGCATAATGGATGAATGGGGGGAAATTCTGCATGCTAAACTTAACCAACTGGTGTCTTCAGTGCCCAAATGCTTAATAAGTGTTATTAACCCCTTAATGACCACAGCACTTTTCCATTTTCTGTCCGTTTGGGACCAAGGCTATTTTTACATTTCTGTGGTGTTTGTGTTTAGCTGTAATTTTCCCCTTACTCATTTACTGTACCCACACATATTATATACCGTTTTTCTCGCCATTAAATGGACTTTCAAAATATACCATTATTTTCATCATATCTTATAATTTACTATAAAAAAAATTATAAAATATGAGGAAAAAATGGAAAAAAACACACTTTTTCTAACTTTGACCCCCAAAATCTGTTACACATCTACAACCACCCAAAAAAACATATGCTAAATAGTTTCTAAATTTTGTCATGAGTTTAGAAATACCCAATGTTTACATGTTCTTTGCTTTTTTTGCAAGTTATAGGGCCATAAATACAAGTAGCACTTTGCTATTTCCAAACCACTTTTTTTCAAAATTAGCGATAGTTACATTGGGACACTAATATCTTTCAGGAATCCCTGAATATCTATTGACATGTATATATTTTTTTTTAGAAGACATCCCAAAGTATTGATCTAGGCCCATTTTGGTATATTTCATGCCACCATTTCACCGCCAAATGCGATCAAATAAAAAAAATTGTTCCCTTTTTCACAATTTTTTTCACAAACTTTAGGTTTCTCACTGAAATTATTTACAAACAACTTATGCAATTATAGCATAAATGGTTGTAAATGCTTCTCTGGGATCCCCTTTGTTCATAAATAGCAGACATATATGGCTTTGGTTTTGCTTTTTACTAATTAGAAGGCTGCTAAATGCGACTGCGCACCACACGTGTATTATGCCCAGCAGTGAAGGGGTTAATAAGGGAGCATGTAGGGAGCTTCTAGGGTTAATTTTAGCTTCAGTGTAGTGTAGTAGACAACCCCAAGTATTGATCTAGGCCCATTTTGGTATATTTCATGCCACCATTTCACCGCCAAATGCAATCAAATAAAAAAAAACGCTAAATTTTTCACAATTTTAGGTTTCTCACTGAAATTATTTACAAACAGCTTGTGCAATTATGGCACAAATGGTTGTAAATGCTTCTCTGGGATCCCCTTTGTTCAGAAATAGCAGACATATATGACTTTGGCGTTGTTTTTTGGTAATTAGAAGGCCGCTAAGTGCTGCTGCGCATCACACGTGTATTATGGCTAGCAGTGAAGGGGTTAATTAGGTAGTTTGTAGGGAGCTTGCAGGGTTAATTTTAGCTTTAGTGTAGAGATCAGCCTCCCACCTGACACATCAGACCCCCTGATCCCTCCCAAACAGCTCCCTTCACTCCCCCACACCACAATTGTCCCCGCCATCTTAAGTACTGGCAGAAAGTCTGCCAGTACTAAAATAAAAGTTTTTTTTTAAAAAAATAATAATAAATTTTTAGCATATTTACATATGCTACTTTGTAGGATCCCCCCTTAGCCCCCAACCTCCCTGATCCCCCCCAAAACAGCTCTCTAGCCCCCCCTCTGACTTATTGGGGGCCATCTTGGGTACTGGCAGCTGTCTGCCAGTACCCAGTTTGCAAGATAAATAGTTTATTTTTTATTTTTATGTTGTTTTTCTGTAGTGTAGCTTCCCCCCCCCCCACAGACCAATCCCCCACCCCCTAACTAATGAATTTTAATTTCAATAGTTAGTACTTTTAAAACTTTTGAGTACATAATTTTTCTGTAGTGTAGCGGCTCCCACCCGCTCCCTCCCCGTGCACGCGCCCGCCCCCGCCCTCCCGTGCACGCGCGCGCGTCCGTGCGCGCCCCCGATCACCCCCGCCCCCGATCCCGCCCCCCTCCACCTCATCAGGGCCATTGATGGCCGCCACCCGCCTCCCGAACCGGCTCCCACCCACCAACGGATCTTGCCGGTGATGTCCGGTGCAGAGAGGGCCACAGAGTGGCTCTCTCTGCACCGGATTGCTAAAAAATGTTATTGCAGGATGCCTCGATATCGAGGCATCACTGCAATAACCGGAAAGCAACTGGAAGCGAGCAGGATCGCTTCCAGCTGCTTTCCAGACCAAGGACGTACGCCACACGTCCTCGGTCATTAACTGTATTTTTTTTGAGGACGTGTGGCGTACGTCCTTGGTCCTTAAGGGGTTAAAAGAAAAGGTGATGTTACACAGTGGTAAACAGTTGACTGTGCCAACTTTTTTTGGAGTGTGCTGCAGTCATCAGATTTTAAATGAGTGTATATTTTCAAAAATACATTAAATTCACAAAGTAAAACATCAAATAATGTGTTAATAATTTGTTTTCAATATAGTACAGAGTGAATTGAATGTCCAAATGAATTGTTTTGCATTTTCTATACTGTCTCAAGTTTTTTATGAACTGGGGTTGTACGTGCAATACTGTAATATGTTTTACATATGTTTTAGTATACTTTACTTGTAGCCTTAACACTTTATTTCTTTATTTCAGATTTCCAGTCATGCTAATTTCTTTTGCACTGTTATTCTAGAGTGTAACACACAACTTAATTAGAGTGTGGACGCTAAACATTCTCTGGTAGTTCTGTTTTATTATGCAATTGTAATACCAGGTTGTGTGCTATTTTAAAGGTGGGCAACAATATAGATAGTGCACCCACTGATATCAATAGCACTCCAGTTGTAATCTAGACCCATTTTCAATGAAATTAGGAAACAATGTGACTAAACATATACACATGCTACCTGCTTCATTAATTAACATTAAAACAAATAATAATAATCACTTTTAAATTAATAAAAAAAAAGAATAGCACAATCAATAACTTAACAAACACACATGCCCACTTTACCTATGCCCCTTTTCAAATCCCTAGTTTTACACACCTATATCTATGGTTTTAGATCATAACAGGTTAACTGCTACATATTTCTGATTAGCATCACTAAACACTATTAAAAGAAATTAATCAACATACAGGTACAACTGGTGATGTAATTGATAAACCCCAATACTTCAATTTTGTCTTTAAACAAGTATTTTTTTTTTCTTTTTAAATAAGTAACAAAGATTGTGGAAGCAACAAGACAATTAACTATTTTTGTGTTGTTTTCTGGAGGTAACAATTTTATGCTTGAGAGCCATTAAAGCTAGAATATTTGTTATCATTACCTGCTAATGTTCAGAAATCATTACCTGCCAAAAACAAGCACAAGATTATGAACATCCCCTAAATTTGTGATACAAAATGTTTGGTAATCACATAATTATGGTATAATTGATTTGAAGTACCAGGTTAAATATGTCTCTAACATTCGATTTACTAATTTATTTACTCCATACCAAAGGTTCATATAAGGTTAGATCATTCCTTTTGTGTTTTATACATTTGAGTAATAAAAGATTTGTGTTCCAATAACGTCATTAATCAAGCATTTGTCAATATTCCATATACTACTTTATGTATGATGAACATTCCGTATATTCTTAGCACAGAAAATATTCTACTAAAGTGTCTAAATATAGTTTCATGGTAATGAATCTTCCATGTCAGTGTGAAATAAAATGCAGATAGAAATTATGCACTAAAATAAAGCAAACATTATGCTAACGAAGCCACAGGCAAATCTGTTTACAGAAACAGAATCAAACTATATCAAACACAATAATGTTTTTTTAAACAGCTGTAGTTTAATCACATTTCAGGTGCTTCAGGCAATGGTGGTACCTATCTGTTTAGTTTATTGTGCGTCGCTTTACCATTTCTGCCTGGAGTGTCTTATCTACTCAATAACTCTCAGTCTCCAACATATTGTGAACTTGACCCTGATTTGTTGTCAGCTGCACTTGAACAGGTGTACATTTCAAAAGCTAGAAATCAAAAGATTTGGGAACATTTCCAAGTGAGAGCAAGGAAAGAGCTGTCAATAGTGATACAAGTTAGGTTTATAGTTTTTTCACTAATTCATTTTTTCTACTTTGCTCAGAATTTATCACATTTGCTAACAAATATTTGGACAATTTTGGTAAACTTTTCAGGGATATTGTTATGTAGTTTTTTTTATTACACATATGGAAAACACTGTGGATTAAAATATTGAAGTTATTTTAGTATGCAATTTATATAATTCAGCAAAACATGTAGGGAGGAACACAATAATGAGCACTTTGTAAGGAATGTCTAACTCATTTCAAAATAAGCAATGATTCCTGTATAATGTAGGATTATCTAATTCCTTCACATACCCAGCTACCTAAAACATTCTAATTATTTTTGCCCACTAAAATAAACCTAACATCATCTGCGACTAGCCCAAAAATTATCACCAACTCCCGCAACATACCACATTTTTCAGCAATAACATTATAGCTTAACTGTATTAATCCTTAAAGGGCCATAATACCCAAATGTTTAAACACTTGAAAGTGATGCAGCATAGTTGTAAAAAGCTGATTAGAAAATATCACCTGAACATCTCTATGTAAAAAAGGAAGATATTTTACCTCAAAAGTTCCTCAGTAGCCACCTCCCATTGTAAAGGATTTCTAAGCAGCATTTTAGTGTGTCTGTCCCGGGACAACTGAAAGGATGAGCTTTGTGCACTCTCATATTATTTCACCAATCAGGTAAAGGAAGCTTACTATGAAATCTCATGAGAGTTAAGTCAAATCTCATGAGATCACAGTAAGAGTGTGATTGGCTGCTGTTCATTTCTTCATTTTTTTAATATTTTTACCTGCAGCTGGGAGCAGCTGAGTATAACTTTTTACACAGAACTTACTCTGCTGAGCTGAGGAGATTGTGAGGTAAAATATCTTCCTTTTTTATATAGAGATGCTCAGGTGATATTTTCCTGTCAGCTTTTTACAGTTATACTGCATCAGTTTCAAGTGATGTAGCATATGAGTATTATGTCCCTTTAAATGCACTGGCTGCAATGTTTCATGGTCCAAGAGTTAATTTTCAGATGCTATTATGGTTTATTGCAGTGTTTCTAAACTACAGTCTTCAAGTACCTCTAACAGGACAGATTTTCATATCTCAATTAGAGCACAGGTTAAAAAATCAGATGATGGTAAGAGCAGGTTAGTAACCATGGTTACTGATCACCTGATTATTTTCCCTGTGCTCTAGTAATATATAACAAAAATCTGGCTTTTTAGGGGTACTTGAGAACTGGAGTTGAGAAACACTGGTTTATTGGACAGTACAAATTTTACCATGGAATACTTGAACCATTAGCCTTCTTTTACCTTGTTTTACAACATCCATGGTAATGATTATACATGTCTGTAACCCTTTAGGTGAATCCTCTTGAAGTAAATTTATTATTTGTACACCATTATTATTCTGCTAAAAAGGTTGATATTTACATTCCACATGAATGAGTTTACTATATTGTTTTTAAAGGGACACTGAACCCAATTTTTTTCTTTCGTGATTCAGACAGAGCATGCAATTTTAAGCAACTTTCTAATTTACTCCTATTATTACATTTTCTTCATTCTCTTGGTATCTTTATTTGAAAAGCAATAATGTAAGTTTAGATGCCGGCCCTTTTTTGGTGAACAACCTGGGTTGTTATCGCTGAATGGTGAATAAATTCACCCACCAATTAACAAGTGCTGTCCAGGGCCTGAACCAAAAAAAAGCTTAGATGTCTTCTTTTTCAAATAAAGATAGCAAGGAAACAAAGACAATTTGATAATAGGAGTGAATTAGAAAGTTGCTTAAAATCGCATGCTCTATCTGAATCACTAAAGAAAAAAAATTGGGTTCAGTGTCCCTTTAAGCTTATCCCTCAAAATGTTTCCAATATGTTATATCATTTAGTACGTTCAACCAACTATATAAAATTGTATTATTATAATATTATTATCATATAACTTAAATAAGGAAAACTGAAACTGTAGAAAATTGGTAAATGCACATGCCAGAAAGCCCTGTTAAACTACAGATTTTAATATATAGACATTCACAATAAATTTAAATAAGGGATTAAATGCTTATGGGGGTGTTTCCAGGAGAGAAGGGACCCATACTTAACTTAACTTACTTAACCAAAAATAAACACATGCAATGATATATAAAGACAGACAACTTTGTAGTGGGTAAAATTTTGACCGTCACAGGTCAACTTTTTATTAAACTTTTAACTTTATTAACTACTATTTTTTAGCCAACAGAAACAAAATGGCGGCATAGAGATAAATAAGGCCCAGATCAGCAAGGAGATCAACGGCCCAACGGAAACAGCAGCAGAGGGGTCTCTGCTCAAACAGGAAATTATGCTGAGAGGTTGCAGAGATCACATAACCATCCCTTAAAGGGGAGAGAGGGGGGTTACCTCACGTGCACATGAGGCCTACCGCCCCTCCCCTTTCTGGTCATCACTCACCCCTAGCGACCTTTTCCTGCACAACAGGGCCGAGACCTCCCGCCGCCAGGGTGTAATTTGATCTCCACCTGATATAAGGATTCTCCGCTACCAAGCCACTCAAACCGAATAGGCAGAGATGGGAGATACTAAACCTTACTTCTATGGACTTATCTAGGCCTAGGTTGATTAGCCATAGCCCTGCCATTCGCATGTGAGCTGCCATGGACAAAAGGGGTTGGGAGGGAGGGAAAAAACACGACTAAGCCTGGATCGGATGGAGAAGAGGAAGTTGAAAGGGAAGCATCAGCTTTTTGCCTGGTAAGGAGGTGCCTTCCCTAACCTGCAACATTGTTGCACTAGAACCAACCCTCTATCTCCTATCCCACTTTCCTACAGCCTTAACCCTTAGCCTGCTACAGGCCCAGCTGGGCCCTTCACTAACCTAAGGGATTAAATGCTTATCGGGCTGTTTCCAGGAGAGAAGGGACCCATACTTAACTTAACTGGAAACTTACTTAACCATAAATAAACACATGCAATGATAAATAAAGACAGACAACTTTATAGTGGGTAAAATTTTGACCGTCACAGGTCAAATTTTTATTAAACTTTTAACTTTATTAACTACTATTTTTTTAGCCAACAGAAACAAAATGGCAGCATAGAGATAAAAAAGGCCCAGAACAGCAAGGAGATCAATGGCCTAACGGAAACAGCAGCAGAGGGGTCTCTGCTCAAAAAGGAAATGACGCTAAGAGGTTGCAGAGATTACATGACCATCCCCCAAAGGGGAGAGAGGGGTGTTACCTCATGTGCACATGAGGCCTACCGCCCCTCCCCTTTCTGGTCATCACTTTTCCCTATCAACCTTTTCCTACGCAACAGGGCCGAGACCTCCCGCCACAAGGAAGCATTACCCAATGCTCTTGCCGCCACCACCGCAACCTGACTTACAAGAAGGGGGAAATAGCTCTCCGAATGTTGCTAATAAACAAATCTAGACCCTCATCTGATAAATGAACCTTGTCCCTTCTATAAATTTCAGTTCTGTCGGCTGAGATGGGGCTTTGTGCAATACCAGGAAGCCACCATACCCTGTGGTGGTTGTTGAAATTGAGGCATTAATCTTTTTCCGAATTCTATATGCCGC
Source organism: Bombina bombina (assembly GCF_027579735.1). Lineage (NCBI taxonomy): Eukaryota > Metazoa > Chordata > Amphibia > Anura > Bombinatoridae > Bombina > Bombina bombina. The sequence goes on from NC_069499.1 coordinate 785,347,308, forward strand.
CGTATGGGCTGACATATGCCTCCAATGCAGGTGGGGGACAATGTTGGACCAACTATTAACTACTCCTGGGATACGCGTGTGTAGCCAGCTGATCTGACTGCATAATGTTAATCAATTGGAGGACAGGGACAGCCCCCACCTCGTTACCCCTTAAGTGGAGAATGAGGAAATGAGGTTTCCCCCATCTTAAGAGGGCTCCAGAGATCACCTCAGTTAGTTGTGGCCATCATATACCCCTGTTACGTAACCACCTAACGGAGGCTTTGTGAGAGGGGAACCCTAAATTCTGGCCAAACGGAAGGGAGGAGCATCGAATGGAGGCCCAGTGGATGAAGGAGTGACCCACAATCCAAATTCGCTTTGCTCCGAGGTAAGCTTCTGTGGAGACAATGAGTTTAGTATGTGGACACAACACATATACAATTAAACAAGCGAACGGACATCATTTTTAAAGCAATTGGAATGCCACCGCCCCATACGCTTAATATCCTAGCCCGAGAAGCCTATGATCGCTGCTTGCGTAGCTGCCCCGATGCGAAATGAGTGTGGTGCAATCTCTTTTTCTTCTAGGCCTGCCTTAAGTGCTACTTGCTTCAAAACCCGAATCTGGATCTGTGATTTCCTATCGGCGTGTATTAAGAACTGCCCTGACACCTGGGGTCTACAAGACAAATATGCATTGACTACTGCTATAGGGCAGGTAGGCCTGCTCGGCTTAGGTGGAATGGAGAGCCAAGCGCCCTTACCTGACTGGTCCATTTTTGAGCGTGGAATAAATAGCAAGAGGGAATCATCTGTGGCTCTAATGTCAGTTGAACCCCCGAGTCTATCGACTGTTTCGAGGGGGCGACTAGTTCACTAACTCGAAGTGCAGCAACAAAAGCAGGAACAAACACTGTTTTAAACAGAAGAGCCTCAAATGGGGAGGAACAAGTGCTATCCATCGCTTATATCAGTTTTTCAAGATGCTCTTCAGTAATGGGTTCTCGAGCGTCCACCTTCCGTGGCTGAGCTCTTCCCCATCCTTTAACCACATGCTGAATAAAAAATGAGTTTGTGGGGTCTGTTAAATTCAATGCCCAATAAAATAATGACAAAGCAGCCAATTTGGATTGAATGTCTCCCTGACGTGCGCCTAAGGCTTGCAGACTCACCAACCAGTTGCATAAAGATGCCTGATTCCCCAGTGTAGCTTCTACGCCCCTGGATAGACAGAACTGGTCCCATTCATTCCAAAGTTTCAAATAAGTGTGCCATGTGGATGGGGCTAAGGAGGAGCGCACCAAGGACAACAAAGCTATCCAGGAATGACTAGCTGCCAAAGGAAATCAGGACAACATAAACCAACTGTGGATGCACATGGAACTAGACTTCTAAAAGTCTCCCACTCAAACCTTGACAAAGCATCTGCCACTACGTTGTTAACTCCGGGTACATGTCTGGCTCGGAACTGGATATTGAGTTCTAGACAACGCAGCACCAAGTGTCGCAGAAAAGCCACTACCACCCTGGAAGTGGCTGACAAGTTATTAATCACGTATACTACACTGGTGTTGTCCATCCAGAAAACAACTGTATTGTTTGAAAATTTTGTACCCCATAGCTCAATTACGAGGACAATGGGGAACAATTCCAAGAGAGTTAAATTGCGGGTAAGGCCCAGAGCATTTCAAGAACCCGGCCAATGCTCCTCACTCCAATCCCCCTGGAAGTAAGCCCCATACCCGTGTGACCCTGCAGCATCTGTGAAGAGGTGCAAGAGTTGACAGGAGATTGGGTCAGATCACCAAACCCTGACCCCATTAAATTGACGGAGAAATTTCCCCCAAACTTCCAAATCCGCAATAAGATCATCTGTGAGTATTATTTTGTGATTAGGCTTTTCTTTGCCACTGAGTTGTCTTTCTAATCTGCGGTTAAAAACTCTACCCATGGGGATGGCTCTACAGGCAAAGTTGAGGAGCCCTAGCAATGATTGCAACTGCTTCACTAAAAGCAACCTTGAGGAAACAGCCGCTCGAACCGCCTCCAACATAGTCTGAATTTTATCTGCAGCAATCGACAAACCATCACGCAAGTGTCAATTTCAATGCCTAAAAAAACCAGGCACGACGTTGGGCCTTGTGTTTTATCCTCCGCCAGCGGGACCCCAAAATGGGAAATAATACTGCACATGCTGTTCATTAACCTTAAACATTCGTCTTACTCAGCTCTACCCACCAGTAGGAAATCATCAAGGTAGTGTGCCACTGAATCGCTGCCAGCACTACTGGCCATTGCCCAGTGCAAAAAGGTACTAAATGCCTCAAAAAGGGCGCATGATAGGGAGCAGCCCATATGCAGACAGCGATCCACGTAATACACAGCCTGAAATTTGCACCCCATGAGCGGGAAAACTGACAGATGAAGTGGTAATAAATGGAATGCAGACTCAATGTCCAATTTCGCCAATAAAGCACCCCTCCCCGCCCGCCAAACCAGGTCTAATGCACTATCAAATAATTGATACCACACTGAGCAAAGCTGAGGGTCGATAGCATCGTTAACCGAGCTACCTTTTGGGTATGAGAGGTGCTGTATGAGGCGAAATTTTCCAGGGTCTTTCTTGGGAACTACTCCTAGGGGTGAGATGACCAGATTTGAAAGTGGAGGTGAAGAGAATGGCCTAGCCATGTGGCCTAGGGACAATTATTTTCATATTTTTTTCCAATACCGCTTCAGGGTATTCGGTATGCCGAAATTAAGTTTCTTTGAAAACGTGCCCCTTTAATTTTCTGAAAAATTGGAATTCTAAAACCATAAGTAAAATCCTCCCATAACATTCTGGCTGTGTCTTGGTCTGGATAGGCCAACGACCAGGGTTCAAGTGCGTGAACCTTCACCGGGGTGTCCGCCCTTTTGTTCAAGGAGGGAATTGTGGGTCCTATTGCCTGTGCCACTATCTTTTCTTTTTGTGCAGTCACTACCCGGGTGGGATCCTGTGCAGGACTTGAAGGAGTGTCTGAAAGGGCATGTGCTACCTTTTCACACTTTTTTTCTTGGTATGCCCAACATACCAAAAAATAGATTTTTCGAAATCTATTGTTCCGAAAGGGCTGTGGGCTTTCGGTTGCAGTGGAATTAGCTGAAGCCCTGTGGTGGTCTATACGCTGCCACAGTTGGTTATTAGTTGAATCAAAAGTTAATGTGGGATTACCCACCATTTTCCTTGAAAATTCTGAATCATATTCTCTCCAAACACCTTCACTATGATTACGCTGTATCCAGTGTATGGTGTTGGTGTATTTTAAAATAGCTATGTTTTGAGAAGGGTATTTCTTGAGATAGCACAAAGAGAAAACCTTGAAACACTGCAACCTTTCGTCAGAGTCAGGGCGCTTACATTTTTTAGGGCCTGTCCCATCTGCACTTTTCTCTTTCTGTCTATATGCCTCAACGGACAGATCAAACAAATTAATGTACTTCCCCTGATGTATACTTTTTTTTAAAAAATTGACACAAGCAGGCATGTAAGGAATACATTTTTCCTTGGCTGGCATCGCCATAAAGAGCCACTCTCCTCTCTGAAATAGCTCTGGCGGGGGGAGATCTACCATAGTAGGACCCAAGTTATCTAAAGGAGTGTGTTGGGCAGGTTCTAAGCTAGCTTTCTGTTTTGATCCGCATGCGCCCTCTCTCAAAAAAAATTTAATCATGCGAAACATTTTCTTTTGACCCTTCCTTTGCAAACCTAAGGACATATCACTGTAAGAGTGAGTATCAGTGTGTGAGAAGTCAGAAGAGTCTTGCTGATCATGAGTAAATACATTAATCTCATCTTGGGCAACCAGATGGCTCTGTCCTGACAAACCAGCATCAGGTGATGGTTCTGGATGAGGAACTGAAACCGCAGTGGGAGCTTCCCTCAGCTCCCTGGAGGTGCCTGGGTTGGCCGTATCCACAGGTGTGCTCATGGGTATCGCCGCAGACTGCTTAGCTGATGTTGAGCCATCTGCTTTTATTACTCACTGCAAAATATTAATGAGATTGTGAGCACTTTGGACATTGATTGTGGATGGAGTTACATTAGCAATTAGGGATGAAATAGGATTTTGCCTATGTTCAACAATCAAAGCCTCATTAGTACCATGCAAAGAATCATGAATGTCAACAAGCCCTTCTTGCCTAACCGTAGAAACATTCATTCTGTTAGCATCCATCATGCCCATACTTGTTGCCACATTTTGCTGTGTTGAAACATTCACATCAACAGAAGCATGTGCAGCATTCACACCCCCTAGATGGTTAGTGGGAAGTATAGCCCTATTGTGATTATATAACGATAAATGGCCCTGAGACACCCCAGACATACTAGACTGCACAAAATCAAGGGGTCTTTTAACTCTCTGCCCCCTGTTAGAAGAGCATATTGCACTCCTTTTAATCATTTTAGTCAATCTTGTGTTTACTGGTTTCTTAAACATCTGGCCTGAAGTTTGAGCCAAATTCCTGCCCCTGCCTTTACCTCTTATGCCTGGGACCGCTTGCGTTAAGACCCCCTCTCGCCAAGTCCGTCCCCGCAACCAGTGTCTGCTCATGGCGCTCACCTTGGAGCCCTGTTCTGAGCGATCCTCTTCTGATGGTTCCATGGCCTCGAATGGCCGAACCGGAAGTTACCCTGCCCACTTCCGGTGACGCGTCTGACCTAACTGCGACACTGGAAGTAGGCCCGGAACCTGCAGTCGAGTTACCAAAGGCTCCGGTTGGAAATTGGGCCTTGAATGGGGGATGTGCCCCGACGATGGTACTACAGGGCCCAATGGTGATAAGGCCTGTCCCGGAGGGGCGGATCAGAGGACTGATACAGGTAATGTGGTGGTAGGAGGAATGGGATGGAATGGTTTAGCAATTGCAGCTGAATAGCAGCCTGGGCCCCCAGCACCATATTTGTAACGGGTGGTGTGGCGGTAGAAGTACTGGTGTGTAGTGAATGCATAGCAGCATGGGTCCCCTGCGCAATAGTGTTAATTTCAGGCTGCTGCACGAGGCCTGCAAGGCCTGGACTTAAATCATTTGCAGGCAATAGTATTCTATTAGGAGATTGCATAATCTCTGAAGAAAAATTGGGAGGTGGGTTCATAGAAATAGGCACTGGACTAGCTAATTGAGTAGAAATCTGTGGGCCATGCAATAAGCCAGTAATTGGCCCTGGACTAACTAATTGAGTAATAGTAATAAGGCATCTAAGCTAAGGAACCAGGTAATTGTTGGTTCAGAACTCTGGACAGCACTTGTTTATTGGTGGGTGCATTTATCCACCAATCAGCAAGAGCAACTCAGGGCCTGCATCTAAACTTACATTCTTGCTTTTCAAATAAAGATACCAAGAGAATGAAGAAAAATGTTATCAAAGTTACTTAAAATTGCATGCTCTCTCTGAATCAAGAAAGACAAAATTTGGGTTCAGTGTCCCTTTAATCAATGAATATATCACCTGTAGCAAAACAAAATCTAAAAATAAACAAATCAAGAGAAATGTCAATGATACCTGCATGTATAATACATATAGGTTAGTTTCAGTTTGGGCTTTTATCAAACTTAATTGTGGTGGGGAAATTACCTTTATTTACCATCCCTGTAGTACCTCCACCATATTTAGCTCATATCAACTATCCAATCCAGTTATTGTAAAATTAAAGTAAGATCTAATTATATAAAGCACTATTGTTAGATATGTGCCAATATATAGTGCATCTTTTTTACCATGTCTTAGAGTCCAGTTTTCACACTATTTGTAACCATTAAACAATTATAAGAAAATATATTTTAGTCAAATCCCTCTGTTACACTGTTGAATTCTCAGAAATTAGGGGTTAATTTTTCAAACAAGGAATAAGCTAAATTCCAGATAAGTGAATGACTCAAGTAATTTCAAATGCCATTTTTAATAATGATTTATTAAAAATAGCTAGTCTTAGTCATTTCAAAATTGAAGTGAAAATTAGCGTATGAATGATACATCTAAAGTCCTGAATGATTCCTGAACAATGCATGAATAGCATGAGCAGCTACCAACATATATACTGCTGAGCTGAAAACAATGCACTGATGTCTTGTTTTCCACATAAGTACACAAGGCTGTTCCACAGATTCACTTTTTACTTTTAATAATTTGTTGATGCATTATTAAACTGCCATTTTCATTAAGGATGCTGTAAAATTGCTTCTACACTACTTTCCTGTTAATTCGCTTAAATCTGCATCTTCTTATGAAGTGTAGGATCTGAGAGGAGAGCTATAAAAACTGTGATTCAGGGTGTCTTTTTGGTAATGTAAGTGAATTGAAAAATCTATTGATCAAGCCAGGCAATTGTTGGTTCAGAATTCTGGACAGCACTTGTTTATTGGTGGGTGCATTTATCCACCAATCAGCAAGAACAACCCAGCAAACTTCTTATCTGTCAACATGTATACAAAACTAAAAACATACTACTAGATATACATATATACAAACATAAAGGCACATAATAATGCACCATAATAATAATGCATCATTACACATGTACTGTATTCAAATACAGGGTAAATTCATGATAAAGAGTGTGATACTAAATAGCAGGCAGTTTATACTATTTAGGAGGGAGTTTAAAGTGTTTGTGTGTGATTGGAGTGCAATAGTCCATGAAGAGGGATAGAATAAATAATTAATAATTACACCATAAAAAACAATGCAATATCACTTTCTTTGAATTTCAAATGAGCAGTAGCATATATTCTGTCAAATGTTAATTTTGTTCTTCTCCTGTATCATGTGACAGCCTTCAACCAATCACAAAATGCATATATGTATATAAAAAGTGCACATTTTGCACTTGCTAAGTAAGACCGGAAGTCTCAGAAAATGTGCATATAAAAAGAATGCACACCCTTTGATAATGGAAGTATATAGGAAAGTTTTTTTTTTTTTCTTTGTTTCTTTAAATTGCATGCTTTATCTGAATCATGACACTTTAAAAGATCATGAAACCCAAAATGTATCTTTCATTATTCAGACAGAGCATATACTTTAAAACAACTTTCCCGTTTACTTCCATAATCAATTTTGCTTCATCCTTTTGGTATCCTTTGTTGAAGGAGGAACAATGCACTACTGGGAGTTAGCTGAAAACATTGGCAAGCCAGTGACCAGAGGCTCCTGAACCTATCTAGGTATACTTTCAACAAACACCACCAAAAGAACTAAGCTGATTAGATAATAGAAGAAAAACTGGAAAGTTTATTAAACTTTTTTTTTTTTAAACATTTTATTGGAGTTAAATACATAATACAACAAATAAGCCGTATCTTTTTTTTTCTCAAATGTAATCTTTTATTGAGGTTTTTAGTAGTAGCAACATAAGAAATATGTTCATTCTCAATACCAAAAAAAATACAAGTGCACAAGTATTAAAGGGACATTAAACACTAAATACATGCTAGATAGAATGGAAGTGGAGGGCCCTCTAGTGGGCCTGTAGCAAAATTAAGGGATAGCTGACTTGAAGTCTGGAGGATTCTAGAAGTGTGTGTATGCTACAATGTTGCAAATGTGTGGGAGGGTGTACCTCTTGCCTTTATAGGGTCCTGTTCCAGTGGATTCGGCCTCTTCCTGCCTCCAGACTTCGAGGAGAACTTTCTTCTGTGCTGGATATCTTGAACTTTAGGCCCCAGGGATCATGAAGCGTGCCAGGCGTACTTCTTTGCCTCCCACGAGGTACAGGGATGCGGTGGTGGAGCCTTCAAGAAGAAAGAGACCTGCAGGAGAAAATGAGGAGTCAGACCTGGATGATGTGGTACCCCCTACCCCCCAAGTTAGGGTTCCCAGTAGGCCCTCCATTGCTACTAGACAGAGGGTTAGGAGGGAGCTCAGTTACACCCCTTCTAGCAGGGCGGGGGCCGGGGCAAGCACCAGGGCTAGGGGAAGAGGAGCAGGGAGAGCGGTTCCCAGTGTTGATTCTGCCCAGGTTTCTGCTAGGACTGGGCCTGAGGTAGGGGGAGCTGGGGAGCATGGAGCAGACATTGGGGCCCTTATGCAGCAGCTCCCGGCGCTTCCGCCGGACGCTCTGGCCACTGTCTTGGCCCTTGCCCAATCTCTGGCCTCTGGCCGGGGGTCGGGCGGCATAGTGCAGGGCCTGGATGGTGCCGGAGGGTCTGGGGTTATTGCCGGTGGCTGCCGCGGCCGGGCGGGCTTGAGGCCTTCTAGCAGCGTGGGGCGTGGCCACGCCCCCGCACGTAACGTGCGTCGCGTCTCCTCCCCCTCTGACGGATCTTCTTCTGGGGAGGAGCGCGGTCGCACGCGCACACAACGCCGCCCTGCTGACCAGCCGGAGGAGCCTTCCGGAGCAGCCCCTAGTAAGTTGGGGAGACTCCGGGTGGCGACGACGGCCGCAGGGGGCAGGGGGGCGGGTACCGGGCAGGTGGTGAGTGTGGCTGCAGGCGAGGAGCATAGGCGGCAGGTGAGAGGCTCATGTGTTAGAGGCGCAGATGACGCCATCACGGCAGATGGGGACCCCATGGGTCACAGGCAGCAGGTTATACCTCCAATAGAAGCGGAGGTTGTGGTGCTGAGGGGTAGTGGCTCGAATGGTGCTGTTGCCGGTATGAACAGGGATCTTATCATGAGAGATCAGCCACAGAGTCAGGAGCAAAGTGTGAGAGTTTGCAGGGGACAAAGTTTAGGTGCAAATGATGCCCCCTATTTTCAAGAAGCGGTACGTCCGCAACAGGCCCCTGAGCAGCAGAGGGAGCAGATAGCTAATAGACAAGGCAATGAAAATGTGACTCTTGGGTCAGGTACTATAGGTAATGTAGATGCTTCTAGGCAGGGCCAGTTGAGGGGTGTGAATGCACGTGTGGACAGTGCGCAGATCGCTGCTGAGGTACAGCGCGAGGTGAGAGAATGCGTTAGTCAGGCATTGGGTGTTCAGGAGGATTTGATTAGAAGGGCGGTGGCTGCAGCACTTGGGGTGCAAGAGAGGGCTAGGGGTGTCGAAAAGGAGGGTGCGGCCCCATCTGGGGCCCTCTTCGTCACTCAGAGTACTCCCCAGTCTGTTTTGTCTCCTCAGGTGTCATCAGGTGCTGAACGCAGAATGGAGGCTGGTACAAGCGGCCATTGCATGGCAAATGGAGGAGCTGTGGGACTTGCTAGCATTTCAGAAGGCGGACAACCACAGCCATCGGAAGGAGTGTCGCAGCAGCTGTCTCAAGCTGGTGAGTGCACAATCACTGATATTACACACACTAACATGGGGTCTTCCTCTAGTGACTCAGGTTCTGATAGCGAGGCAGGGCTGGGTTTAGTGGGAAAGGGCCAACAACAAATGTTTAGAATGATTAAAAAATTAGTGGCAGCGCAGGTGCAGGCGAAGGCAGGCACGCAGGGCGTCGTGGAGAACAATTCCTTAGCGCAAGCGGGAGTTGCGCCGGCGGGGCAGGTGGCATCAAGAAAAGTGGCGGTGCATGGGGATTCCTACCCATGCCTAGTCCACTCACTTTACGGCCATTTGAAGGCTAAAGTGATTAAAAAGATCCAAGAGGGTAGATATGTGAATATCTACGAACTCACTCCGGAAGCCTGTAGAGCTAAGGAGAGGGCGGCCGAGGGCTCGGGCCCCAAGAAAGTTAGGCGCCAGGAAACTTATGAGGAATGGCAGGCTGGATATAGGGTGTTGGCGTCCTGCTATGTTGATAGGTGGCCGACTCAGGGGCATAACCTTTTTAAATATCAAGACACTATTGGTGATATTTACAAAAGGTTCAGGGAAGGTGCTTGGCGGGACTACGATGTGGCGTTTCGCAAGAAAATGGTGGGTAACCCCATCTTACACTTCGGGACGCAAGATATGCACCTGTGGTCTAAGTTGGGGCGCGAGAGGTCTACTTCGCCAACCGGGGCGGCGAAGCCTGGGACGCAGCGGTCCTTTCCACGCCCGAAGAGGCGGGGGAGGGAGTGCTGGAAATTCCAGGACAAGCAGTGTGACAGGGGAGCAAATTGCTCCTTTCGGCACATCTGCAAGTTTTGCAGCGGACCCCACCCGGGTGCAGAATGCGCGAATAGAAGGGGAGCCGGTGCACCCTCCCCGATTAGTAGAGGGGGACCTGGGGGCAAGGGCCCCAACTCCACTTAGGTACGAGAGGATGGCGCCGTGGCTGGCGCTGTATCCTGACGGCGAGGCAGCGGCAGTCCTGTCGTCGGGATTGAGGGTGGGGTTTAGGATACCGATTACATCGCAAGTAACTGGGTCCTCCGTCCACCGTAACCTAAAGTCAGCTTATGAGTTCCCGCACGTAGTGAGGGAGAAGCTGGATAAGGAACTGAGGCTGGGGAGGGTGGTCGGCCCATTTCGGGAACGACCAATCGCGGATCTAGTAGTCTCTCTACTGGGGGTAGTTCCCAAGCGGGAGAAGGGGAAGTACAGGCTCATTCACCACTTGTCTTATCCCAAGGGGGCGTCAGTGAACGATGCGATAGATCCGGACCTCAGTTCCGTGCATTATCAGTCCTTTGACGAGGCACTGGAGGTGGTTCGCTCTCGGGGTCGCGGGGCCTTGATGGCCAAGCTGGACATTGAGTCCGCCTTCCGCTTGCTCCCACTTCATCCTTCCTCATTCCGGCTGATGGGGATGAAGTTCGAGGGTGAATTTTTTGTTGACAGGTGTTTGCCCATGGGCTGCTCCTTGTCATGTGCCCTTTTTGAATGCTTCAGCTCCTTCCTGCACTGGGTAGTGCAGAGGGCGTCTGGGGGCGGGGCCGTGGCTCACTACCTGGATGATTTCCTGCTGGTAGGGGGTCCAGATACTGACGAATGTGCGGCATTGATGCGGGTGATGCAGGATATTACAGCAGAGTTTGGAGTGCCGCTCGCGCACGAAAAAACGCAGGGACCATGTACCTGCCTGACGTTCCTAGGCATAGAGATCGACACTGTTGCCTCCCTATGCCGGCTCCCAAAAGATAAAGTCGACCGCCTACTTGGGGCGGTTCAATCAGCATGTCGCGCGGAGCATATCTCCATTACTGAGCTGCAATCCCTTCTGGGGTTGCTTAACTTTGCGGGGAGGGCGATCCCCATGGGGAGGGTCTTCAACCGCAGGTTAGAAGCTCAATTGAAGGGGCCTCGGACGCTTAGCCACAAGCGTCGGGTGACAGAGGAGATGAGGGACGACCTGAGAGTTTGGGAGAGGTTCCTTGTTCATTTTAACGGGGTCTGCCTTTGGAGAGACGGGCCCATTTCCAATCAAGCCTTGCATCTGTTCACGGATGCCGCGGGCGGGTTTGGCTATGGAGCCTATTTAGACGGAGACTGGAGTGCGGAGCCATGGCCAGTGGGCTGGGCTGCCGCGGGTCTCACGCGTAACCTTACGATGCTAGAACTCTTCCCTATTGTGGTAGCAATAGAACTATGGGGAGAGAGGCTGTCAAATCGGTCAGTAATCTTCTGGTCAGACAATATGAGCGTGGTATATGCCATAAACAGGTTGTCAGCAACCTCACCGGTGGTGGTGACCTACCTACGGCACCTCGTCTTGCGGTGTTTGCAGCTTAATGTTCGCTTCACAGCACGGCACGTCCCAGGGGTGAGCAATGTGATAGCAGATGCCCTTTCCAGATTTCAATGGGATCAGTTTAGAAGGGTAGCCCCGAGGGCGGCAGCTGAGGGTCTAACGTGCCCTCTTTTCCTTTGGCAGCTGGCGGGGGTTGGGAGTCCATCCTCCCCATGATCAGGGCATCGCTGGCTCCTAAGACGTGGGCTGCGTATTCGGCGCATTGGAGGGCATGGGAGCGTTTCAGCTTGCAGAAAGGCTTCTTGTTGTGTCAGGCGTCTCAGGTACACGTTCTAGAATGGCTTGCGTGCTTGAAGCTTGAGGGTATGTCCAGATTGTCAGCTTTGAGCAGGTTAGCGGCATTGTCCTTTTTCAATAAAGCCTTAGGTTTCAGGGATTATACAGGTACTTTTCTAGTAAGGCAGATCTTGAAGGGATGGGGCCGGTTGGCCCCACCCGCAAAGGATCGGAGGGAGCCGATCACGACGGAAAGATTGCGCTCGTTGGTGGTAAATCTGGGGGCAGTGTGCAGTTCAGCCTACGAGGCGGTCTTGTTTCGGGCTGCTTTCTCGCTGGCATTTGCGGGGGCACTGAGGATAGGCGAAGTGGTCGCCTCCTCCACAAGAGGGGAGGTAGGCGGTATTAAAGTGGGGCACGTAAGGACCACGGACGATTGCGTGCTCTTGCTCATTCCCAGATCCAAAACTGATCAGGATGGGAAAGGGGCCTGGTTGCCTTTAGCCAGACACGAATACACAGAGTGCTGCCCGGTATCGAGCGTGGCGGATTATTGCCGTGTACGGCCGGTCGGAGGACTACAGTTTCTCGTGCACGAGGACGGTAGTTCACTTTCAGCTTTCCAGTTCCGCAAAGTGCTTGCCAAAGTGGCAGCGGCAGCGGGATTGGATCCATCTAAGATTGCGCCGCATTCATTCCGCATCGGGGCAGCGACTAGTGCTGCGGCCTTGGGGTCGTCGCAGGCGGTCATTAAGAAAATGGGGCGTTGGAAGTCTGAGCGATATAGGGGCTATATTCGCCCATTGCATGCTTAGTGATGAGGGTGTGTAAGGTGTGTAACCTCTTGATTCCTTCCCGACTTGGTGGGGAGTGGGGGGGGGTGAGAAAGGGGTATTGCCAGTGGTTTGTCACCATTTCATTGTCCCCATCCATGTTGTTATAGGTACAGGAAAGACCCCGGTGCGCGTGTGGATTATTGGGCACTCCTTTATCCACTGGGCGGCTATCAGGGCGCATCATTCCCCGGGAGGGCAGCAGCTAGGATTGGCAGCATCCAGGGCTAACATTCGCTGGCTCGGGCGCAGGGGTCTTAATTGGAGGGAGCTTCCCGCTCTGTTACAGGATGCACATAGGAGGTGGGGAAAGCCTCAAGTGATTGTTGTGCATCTGGGCGGAAATGACTTGGGATCCATTCCCGTGTTGGATTTAATACGGATTATGGTTGCGGACATTAAGTGGGTGTGCACATGGCTTCAGGATGTGCGGATAGGTTGGTCTAACGTGGTTGCACGGCTGCGTTGGCGTCACATTGTGACACAGAGGGCAGCGTACAATGTCCGCAAGAAAGTTAATAGGGAAGTGGGGAGAGCGGTCACGGCCGTGGGAGGTTTCGTCATTAGGCATGACACTATTACGGCCGACAAGAAGGCCCTTTACCGACCGGATGGGGTTCACCTGGCGGACGTCGGGTTGGACATTTTCCTGGCTAACCTTAAGACAGCCATCTCATCGGTTGTTTAAAATGAACATTTATTAGGGCATTAGTTAGTCAAAGTTCTGTGCTATGGTTGGCATCCGACCGTTGTTAACACAGCGTTATTTATATATATAAAAAAAAAAAAATGTTGAATTTGGTTGTATGTTATATTGTTATACTGTTATTTAAGGGCTATGTTGGTTAAGTGTGGCGGCAAGAGGCGTCTTTTGTGGCGGTCGGGCAAGGCCCTGGGAGCGGGCGCAGTGTGAGCAGAGTGACGGCCCGAACACAGGGAGAGGTGTCGCCCACTAAGTGCCGGCTTAGGGGTTCCTCTCCCCCCTTTTAAAGAGCTGCAGGCCGAAGAGCTCTACATAACAAAATCTCTCTCACTGTGCCAATGAGCGTGCGCAACCCCTGTGCCACGCTGCAGACATCGGAGGGGCCTTGTCCGTCAATAAGTAGGGGTTAGTTAGCTAGAAGAAGATGCCACCACCAACTGGAATGAACTTGCTACAAGTTCAGGGATAGGTTGATTTGAGCTGCCTAATTATTGGCTAGATTAGGCAGAATTCAATTTGTTTAATAAACGCGACCGTGACCGGTCTTTTCCCCAAAGCAGTTGTGTTGTGTTTTTATTGAAAACGTAGGACATAATAGGAGGTTTATCCCTTATGGAAGTGGAGGGCCCTCTAGTGGGCCTGTAGCAAAATTAAGGGATAGCTGACTTGAAGTCTGGAGGATTCTAGAAGTGTGTGTATGCTACAATGTTGCAAATGTGTGGGAGGGTGTACCTCTTGCCTTTATAGGGTCCTGTTCCAGTGGATTCGGCCTCTTCCTGCCTCCAGACTTCGAGGAGAACTTTCCCCGCCTGCCCGTCCCTGGATGAAGGTATGTGGCGGCAAGTTAGGTTAAGGGTAAGTCAGTCCTCGGCGGGGGTAGGTTTAGTTGAACCAGCCCCATAAGCCCGAGGTTGTAATTTAGTCATCCACCTCTCTCATACGTGTTGGACGATTCGTTTGGAGAGGATGCCTTACTGGGTTGGTGAAATTGTGCCCTAGCTGGCGGTCGGGCAAGGCCCTGGGAGCGGGCGCAGTGTGAGCAGAGTGACGGCCCGAACACAGGGAGAGGTGTCGCCCACTAAGTGCCGGCTTAGGGGTTCCTCTCCCCCCTTTTAAAGAGCTGCAGGCAGAAGAGCTCTACATAACAAAATCTCTCTCACTGTGCCAATGAGCGTGCGCAACCCCTGTGCCACGCTGCAGACATCGGAGGGGCCTTGTCCGTCAATAAGTAGGGGTTAGTTAGCTAGAAGAAGATGCCGCCACCAACTGGAATGAACTTGCTACAAGTTCAGGGATAGGTTGATTTGAGCTGCCTAATTATTGGCTAGATTAGGCAGAATTCAATTTGTTTAATAAACGCGACCGTGACCGGTCTTTTCCCCAAAGCAGTTGTGTTGTGTTTTTATTGAAAACGTAGGACGTAATAGGAGGTTTATCCCTTATGATGCATTCAAAGAAAAGATTAGTCCATGACTAACATGTAGATGTATTTTTTAAAGTTTCATTAGTTGTTTAAAAAGTGACAAAATAAGTGTAAAGTTTTAGTGTCTATAAAACACTGGGAGCTGCCATGTTGTAACTTGTGTTATCTTCTCTGCTGTGGCCAATTAGGGTAAGCTATAAATAGGTCACTAGAGTGAGTAGCCAATGATTGTGCTGGATTTAACAGTGTTCTGCACTTCCATTTCTAACAGGAACTGAAAAGCTCACAATTTCAGAATGGAATTACAGGCAAAGACGACAAAATAAATAATGAAAGTATATTGCAGAGTTGTTTTATATATACAATTTATCATTTTATATTACCATCTCAAAGTGTTTAATGTCCATTTAAGTAGGACATAATAAGGTATAAATGTGGTCAGCAGGTTACAAATACACTGGGATGTACAAATAGGAACTTATACAATGAACATTTATATTTTATATTCTTCATGGCATCAAAAAAGATCTCTTTTGTATAACAGTATATATATATATATATATATATATATATATATATATATATATATATATATATATATATATATATATATTATACTCAACTAAAAAAGGGACTGGCTAAACTCCCATATTTATTTATTTATAAAATATTTTACCAGGAAGGATACATTGAGATTTCTCTCGTTTTCAAGTATGTCCTGGCATATACAGTATACTAGTGTGATATCTATCTAGAGCAAACTTATTTTGAATCCCCTTAGATTAAATGAAGATCTTTACTAAACCACACATTTGGGAATTGTATGCAAGGTAGCGCTGTGCCATTATAATTTTAGGTAATGAGTTAGAAAATATAATGTTAATTGAGGAAAACTTTTAGTGGTCCCTACAAAGGGTCTGATTATGCACGTCACTTAGCTGAGAAAGGAATATGCATGTGAAATAAACGTTTCAAAAACACAAAGCCAATAAACAAAAAATATCATGCACTACTAGCCTTCTACCTCGGTACCACACAAAGCATAACATAACATAAACGTAACCATATTAAATATTTCCTGCGGGGGGAAGAGTGTTCTGTCTGATTGCACTATCTGGGGATGTATGGAGAACAACTTTAACATGGGTATTCTAATGGTGTATCAGACCGATATAAAAAGGCAGTTCTCCCTTCTAGTTTCATGAGGCAGCTCCCTCCATTACCCTATACCGCAAGATATGAATGTTGAGACAGGCTCCATTGCTGCAGTCAATATGGTTCCTCTCAAGGTAAGCTGAAGGATCAGGAAACAGTAGTCAGTGTTCAGGACAAGAGTGTGGGCGTTTTCTTAAAGGTGTCTATTATTATCCGTGTTTAATGGTGTACTAACATTACCTTTTCCCTTATTATAGTCCAATATCTCTGGATAGAAGATAGGGACAAAGAGAACTTTGTCCAGTTGCATGTTAGTCTTAGCCTGGTGCCCCCCAACAACTGGCCACATCGCTATGGAACTAAGGTACATCTTCTCCAAGCCCAAAACACAATTGGAGCTAGTGTTTACCATTGAGGGATTTTCTGATAACTTATCTACTAGGATTGGTGTTACAACATTATCTCACTGCCCATCGAGCACTGCTTGTTCCTCTGTATCAGTGGCACAGCACTTATCATGTTCTTCTGTATCTTGTGATCTGGGGTATGCTTGTGCTAGTTTACAAGCCATTTGATATTTAGGGTTACTACTCCACTCCTCTTTCAGGACTCTCACAAAGGAGGTAAAGTTTTCTTCCATCTTGCTGGCTACCATTTGTAGTAAGGCAGTAGCGGTGGACTCCATTATGGAATATTTTCAGGTTTCACTGATATCTGTGTAAGCGCTTCACTCACTTCTGGCTTTCGAAGGTTTAGCAAGTACTATTTATGTTTTGCAGCAAGGTTTACCCAGTTTCCTTGCTAACCGGTGGGGTGGGGGGGGTGGAATCTCTGAATAGAAAAGTGCAACAATAGTGGTGCCACCATGTTCCTGCCACACTTTCCAATAAATATTCTCAGGTTCTGTGTAAAATAATATGTTGTGCATGGGATAATCATCAGATTAATCTTGGATTCGACAGAGCTTTCCAGTTTAGCGTCTTAGCATGGCCGCGGCTTGTACATGCCCCCAAATAAGCCGTATCTTAATTGACAGATGAGTAGAAAAAAAGTAATACAATAAAAAATAGAAATATTCAGTCATATCTGTTGCATGACAGAAAAGTTCAAACATATAGAAGGTCATCACAGAATGATAAGAATACTGAAATATTATTTGTACAGAGATAACAAAAGCAAAAAATATATACAAGGGAAAAAACAACCAACTACAGAATGATATCTACTTTAAGCATTTCTCACTAGTATTGGTTTGATAGCAGACCAGAACAAGGGGGAAAAAAACTTAGATCAAAAACCAACATCTTTTAACCAATCTGTACATCTGTTGAAGCAAGACCAGACCACATTACATTATTATTTTTATTAACCACTCTTCCCTGTCTATAGCACAGTATCGTCCAGTATGTATATATGTTCCTTCCAGGTGTCTCTGTAGTACACCAAAAAATGGTCCATCAGAAATGTCCTTACCAAGTTCCATAAACTTACATGGTATGCAATTATGTAAAGATAAATTTTCCTTGTGTCTGTGACAATGTACTTATCTAACTAATGAAAAGAGTTAATAGTTTTTAACATCTGTTTTTCTTGATCCTACATCACTCCTTACTAGCCTATCTTTCAGATTAGATACTCTCTTATAGGCCATCATTGGGGGGTCCTTAAAGGCTAATACATCAGGGTTACAATTTTTAAGCACATTCCAATGTTTATATATAATTTTGGATATTTCCTTGCTATAAGGATTAAATTGTGTAACACACACCATGCGTTGTGGCTTTTTCTCTTTTTTATTTTTGGCTGATTTTTCCTCTATGATCCTCTTTTTTTCATTACTTATCAATGGATCAGGGTAACCCCCAGGGGTGGACTGGGCAGGGGGGCGGGGGGGGCAATTGCCCCCTTGGCCTCTTTGATGCAGTGTGTAAATGGGCCGCAGCTGGCTGAAAAAATAATAAGTGTGCTTGCGCTATTCGTATGTGCTGCTATTAAGAGACGAGTGCTGTCTGAGTCTGACTAATACAATTTATTAATTCATTTAATTAAATTCAATTAATTGTGAGTGTCATTGTGTGACTCTGAGATCATTTTTAAATAATGATGTACTAGATCCGATCCCCGGCCGGCTGTGGCTGATCAGGGCAGGGGGTGGGAATTTCCTCAGTCACTGTCAGACTCAGATGAGATGATCATCAGATCAGTGCAACTGTCGGCCCGGGGCGGGCCTCACGACGTGACGTGTGGTGTGTCGTGTGATGATGCTGCTAGCCTCAGCCTGCAAATCTCTCGCTCTCACTCAGCGCTTCCTTACTCCTCCTCACGTCCGTCTTCTTTCTTCCCCAGGGAGTTAGTCCCAGCAGCTGCGCATATTGCAGCTGTGTGCTACAGCCCACGCGGGAAGAAGATCGCAGTGACTCGTGACTGAGTCAGGGAGAGTGCTGAGCTGAGAGAAGCAGCGAGATTACTTTGCTGCTATTTATGGCTGGTGCCGTGGTGGACTGGAGGTCGGTGTCTGACTGTCTACTGTGGTGAGTGAGCATCAAAAAAAGGAAATAAATGTAACCACAGTGGGATTTAAGACACTTTTTCTGCCACAGATTGTTTCTCTTCCAATCACCCTTTTTAAATTTGCCCTATTACACAAGAGCAATACATATTTTCTCCCTGATTAGACTTCTAAATATCTATCTGAACCTGGGGAAATAATTTATAACTACAGACATAGAACAAAAGTGCACTATGGAAAGATCTGCTTACTTCCAGAACTGTAAGAATCTGAGAGTCTGGTTTTGGTTGCAGAGCAGAGAAGGGTTAACTGCAGACAGCTCTTGCATTGCCTGCAACTGAGTACAGTTATGTAAAAAAAAATGCAATTAGCAAACATGATGATATGATCATCACAAATCACAATAATTCACCAATCAATATAATAATCTTTATCCAGTGGATAATGGATTACACCTGAAACCCCAAAATGTTTAATTTATGATTCAGATAGAGAATACAATTTTAAAAAACTTTCCAATTTACTTCTATCATTTAATTTGCTTCCTTCTCTTGTTATCCTTTCCTGAAAGGTTTATCTATGCAAGCTCAGAAGCAGCAGATAACCTAGGTTCTAGCTGTTCATTGATGGCTGCATATTTATATTGATTGTGATTGGCTCACCAATGTGTTCAGTTAGAAACCATTAGTGCATTACTGCTCCTTCAACAAATGATACCAAGAGAATGAAACAGGAATAGGTGGGCGGGTGCGGGAAGGAAGCGGGCAGGGGGTCGGGTTAATGCACCATGGGCCTCTGGGTTGTACTTGCCCCCTGGGCCAAAAGTTGCCTGTCAGCCCCTGCTAACCCCTCTCTTTAAACCTTATAGCCATTTTATTTAATCTTTGCTCCACCAATGCACTATCAGTGACTATCCTTTTAACCCTTAGCATCTGACTACGAGGTAGGGAATTTTTTAGTTGGTCAGGGTGATAACTATCAAATGACAATAAAGTGTTTCTGTCAGTAGGCTTTTTATGTATATCCACATTCAATAGACCTTCAGCATTCCTATATATAACTGTATCCAAAAAAACAATGCTTTCCTCACTGTAAGATAAAGTGTATTTCACACCATTTACAGAGTTATTAAGCTGTTCAACAAAGGAGAGGAGGGTTTCAATGTCGCCCCACCAAACCCCAAACACATCATCTATGAAGCGCCACCAGGCTGCTCCATAGAGTTTAAATAAAGTGTTTTCATATACAAATCTTTCTTCTATCTGTCCCATAAATAGGCTGGCATATGATGGGGTGACATTAGAACCCATTGCTGTTCCTCTAACCTGCTCATACCATTCATCTCCAAAGAGGAAATAATTGTGATACAGTACTAGTCTCAATAGTTCTTCCATAAATTGTAATTGTGGGATAGTGTAAATACCAGTATTCCTTAAAGTGTACATACTAGATTCAATACCACTGTCATGATTTATAACAGTGTATAGACTACACACATCAAGGGTAAATAGTATATATTTAGTATTTTGTACTGATAGATTTTTAAGTTTATCTAAAAAATCACTGGTAACCCTGATATAGGAGGTTAGTTTTAACATTTCAGGTTGTAGTATTCTATCTAAATATGTGGCAATGTTAGTGAATACAGAATTAACCCCCGCCACAATAGGGCGACCTGGGGGTCTCTCAAGGCTCTTAAGTACCTTAGGTACTGTATAGAAAATAATGGTCTTAGGCCATTCCACATACAGATAAGTGCACAAAGATTTATCAATAATATTTCTAGTTAATTCTCTATCTTAAACAAGCCTAATCTCCTTCTGAATCTTAAATACTGGATTACCACTTAAAATTCTATATGTAGTACTGTCTTGAAGTTGATCCCCTATTTCTTTAATATAATATTCATTTTGCAGTAACACAGTTGCACCTCCCTTATCGGCTCTCCTTATGGTAACCCCTTTAGTTTTTAAATCACCTAGGGCAGCAAGTTGATCTCTAGGGAGATTAGGTCTGCATATCTTAGGCTGATATTTCACCTTCTCTTTCAATCTTTCAAGATCATGATTAACTAATTTAACAAAAGCATCAACACTACCATTTATATCTGGGGGAACAAATGTACTTTATTTATACAAACCAGTGCCTTTAAGCTGTAATTTATTACTAATTAAACTTGTGGAGGAGTCACTTGTTACATGTGCTTGTTCTTTATTTGCAAAGGATGCCTTCAATTTAACAGTCCTGAAGAATTTAAACATGCCCTTATCGAGTTCAAATAGGTCGATGTTCTTTACCGGACAAAAAGTTAGTCCCTTATTGAGTACTGCCAATTCACTTTCAGTTAATGAAACATTAGACACATTGCATTTACTTGCTTTGTGATGTCTTCTTCCGATAGATCTCCCTTGTTGGCTGTCTGTGACGCGCTGCATCTCCTGCGGTGCTTGCGGCCCCCTCTGTGGCCTCGCCTGATGACATCACTGCCTCGTCGCTTGATGACAAAAAAACGGAGCCACTTGATGAGTCGGATCCCTGCATGCCATCTCTTGTCGCCTGTGTATGACGTCTGCGTCCGTGTCTCCGGCCTCTGTACCCAGCTGATCTCTGTGGCCAATCGGAACCTTCAGATTGCCATCTGTACACTCTGCCCTGCTGGTAAAACAGCTTATCTCTCAGGAATTTTGATCTCTTCCGATCCTGGATCTCCTTCTTCTGTGCAGCAATCTTTTCATCAATATTCTTAATCTTTTTTCCAAAATCCTCCAACGGTAAGGCCTGCTTCAACTCCTCTTTACCCTGATCAATAAGCGCCTGCTGTTTCTCTATTTCTTGTTGTAAGGTATCGACAGTGAGTACCATCAGGTCATATGAGCACTTATTTAATATGGCCTCAAATTTATTACAATAATCCTCATGATCTTTTAGTAGTGTTAGTGTCAGAACTCATCTCTCCACCTTAACTGTCTGACATCTGATATTCTGTAATTCCATCTTAACTACGAAGCCGCACCTTTTTACCTTACTTAAACCTTTTCCTGAGGGCAGACAGGTGCTTAGTTAATGAGTTTGGTAGCTGAGCTAACACTGCATATTGTGCTCTTTGGATTACCCTTTTGTTACAACAGGATTTAATTCTGAATATCGTTTTGAACTTTTATATTGCTTGTGCAAATCTTTCTTCACTCCTGAAACTACCTGCTTCACTGGATCACTAATTACTATCAGCGCAGCTCCTCAGTTCTAACCGTTCACACGCTGCCTGAGGATTTGTCTTCTGTCCTAATCTGACAGATCAGCTGTTACAACGGATAGCTAAAGTCCACTCTCTGGTAAGAGTGAAACTGTGACTGAATGGTTCCTTGTTATTTAAACTCCTACCTGAATTATTTAACCCCTTGGGTTCCTGTTTTCTCTAACAGCTGATTCTGTAAGAGACTGCTCCAGGTTTTAACCTGTGTCACTCTGTTCTTTTCAAGATATATTAAATCACTCCAAGCCATACGCTTCTCTTCTACATATGATAAGCAGGTGCTGAGTGAAACATTCCATCTAGATCTGCAGTTGAAGATCCATATACAATTAACTTGCTATACTTCCTGTCAGTTACTTACAGTTAGTCTTGTATTCATTCGGAGGCTTCTGGGGATACGTTTTACACGAAAGTATTCTGCCAAAGTTATTGCATGGAGTTCCCATGTCATATTCCTTCTGCTTAGCTTCTCATACTCATTCGTGTTTTTTTCCACAGGTGCCTCTTTATATATATATATATATATATATATATATATATATATATATATATATATAAACACGGTAAAGGAAATCACTCACTGGTCGTATCTTCAAAAAATCTTCTAAGGAAGGGGAGTGTGTCCCCGAAGCGTCACGCTTATTAAAGTTTTTTTGAAGATAAGACCAGTGAGTGCCTTCCTTTACCGTGTATATTTACCTGCTGGCACCCTGGCATCAGGATTGGAAAGTGAGAGTGCTCTCTATCTACATATATATATATATATATATATATATATATATAATAAACTAAAACAAAAAGTGGAAAAAATAGGGCGCTAGAAGATATGAGAATGAAAAAATACTAGGAGGAAGAAATTCCCAAGAAAACAAAAACCTGACCTTTGAGCTGCTATCCCTTTAAGGGGAATGGGAACTGAAAGGAAACAAACTTTTTACTTTCCAGTAAACACTCTCCTAAGGAAAAAATAGGAAAAGAAGAGAACATAAAAGAGATCTAGTAGCGCTGGTTCTGTAGTGTAAATTCTTATTGATATACTATATATTCTTATAATAATGGGTATATAGGTCAAGGTCTGATATGCTTGTAGAGATTGAAATACATAATAAAAACAGATATCAACATAAATTCATTGGATACATATGCTGTTGTTTTCAAGTTTGTAAGAACAGTCTATTAATATACAATTTTAGTAAATATGGCAGCAATTCAAACTTACAGAATGAAACCTCAATCTTATGAGGTAAGGTGTTTGCACAGCACAAATCAACTCCTATGGAAATCTGCTTCCCTCTTGATGTAAGGAGAAATCGTCAAAGAACTGACAGCAGTCAGTAGTGATGTCGGGAACCTAAAATTTTGCGTTCGAGAACAGCGAACGCAAACTTCCGCAACTGATCGCGAACGGGCGAACCGGGCAAACCGCCGTTGACTTCAATAGGCAGGCGAATTTTAAAACCCACAGGGACTCTTTCTGGCCACAATAGTAATGGAAAAGTTGTTTCAAGGGTACTAACAGCTGGACTGTGGCATGCCGGAGGGGGATCCATGGCAAAACTCCCATGAAAAAATTACATAGTTGATGCAGAGTCTGTTTTTAAGCCATAAAGGGCATAAATCACCTAACATTCCTAAATTGTTTGGAATAACGTGCTTTAAAACATCAGGTATGATGTTGTATCGATCAGGTAGTGTAAGGGTTACGCCCGCTTCACAATGCAGACCAAACTCCCCGTTTAAAGGGACAGTCTACACCAGAATTTTTATTGTTTTAAAAGATAGATAATCCCTTTATTACCCATTTCCCAGTTTTGCATAACTAACACATTTATAATAATATACGTTTAACCTGTGTGATTATCTTGTATCTAAGCCTCTGCAAACTGCCCCTTTTTTCAGTTCTTTTGACAGACTTGCAGTCTAGCCAATCAGTTCCTGCTCCCAGATAACTTCTCGTGCACAAGCACAATGTTGAAATACGTGAACTAACACCCTCTGTTTATACTACTGTTACACCAGATATAATGGTGGCACTGGGCAAGTGGACCTGGCACACACGCTGGCAGGCAGGCAACTGCAATTAGATTACACAAGCAGACTGATGTTTCACAGTCAAAAAAGTTTTTTTTTTAAATTTACACTACTGTTACACCAGATATGAGTGGTGGCACTGGGCAAGTGGGCACAGTATACGCTGTGAGCCTGGCACACACGCTGGCAGGCAGGAAACTGCAATTAGATTACACTAGCAGACTGATGTTTCACAGTCAAAATTATTATTTTTTTTTTAAAATTTACACTTCTGTTACACCAGATATGAGGGGTGGCACTGGGCAAGTGGGCCTGGCACACATGCTGGCAGGCAGGCAACTGCAATTAGATTACACAAGCAGACTGATGTTTCACAGTCAAAAAAGTTTTTTTTTTTTTTTTTAAATTTACACTACTGTTACCCCAGATATGAGTGGTGGCACTGGGCAAGTGGGAACAGTATATGCTGTGAGCCTGGCACACACGCTGGCAGGCAGGCAACTGCAATTAGATTACACTAGCAGACTGATGTTTCACAGTAAAAAAAGTTTTTTTTTTTAATTTACACTACTGTTACACCAGATATGAGTGGTGGCACTGGGAAAGTGGGCCTGGAAAACACACTGGCAGGCAGGCAACTGCAATTAGATTACACAAGCAGATTGATGTTTCACAGTCAAAAAGGTTTTTTTTTTTTAAATTTACACTACTGTTACACCAGACATGAGTGGTGGCACTGGGCAAGTGGCTTGGCAGGCAGGCAACTGCAATTAGATTACACAGGAAGAAAAAAAACAGATTGATGTTCTAGCCCTAAAAAGGGCTTTTTGAGGTGCTGTCCTTACAGCAGAGATCAGATGAGTCCTTCAGGACTGTAGTGGACACTGAATACACTAGCCTAGCTATCAATTTCCCTATTAAATCAGCAGCAGCTACACTGTCCCTCCTCTCACTAAGAATGCAGCTTCCGAATGAATCTAAAATGGCTGCTGTCCAGGAGCTGGGAGGGTCTGGGAGGGAGGGTCTGCTGCTGATTGGCTGGAATGTGTCTGCAGACTGTGAGATACAGGGTCAAAGTTTACTCAATGATGACGAATAGGGGGCGGATCGAACATTGCATATGTTCGCCCGCCGTTGCGAACGCGAACAAGCTATGTTCGCCGGCAAACAATTTGCAACATCACTAACGGTCAGTGTTCCCTCTGCCCCTTTGTATCTGTTCCTTATAAAAATATGGTAAATCCATCCAGGAACGAATATGCAAAGTAGCCGCAAATAGTGTGATAGTATTTTAAGAATTATGGTACACTTTATTCACATAAAAACACACACTATTAAAATGCCTGCTTACACTGGATAACCTCAAACATGTGAGATATTTAAAAGGCTCTTGGGGGTCTGTATATACAGATAATGATCACTCTCTGTATACACCGTACCGGATTTTCACCCATAAGCCTTAATAATCCACAGTAGCAGGAATGACCCAGGACCTCCGGTATCTGGATAAAATTCGTTTGTCTTGTCTAACGCGTTTCAAAGGCTTTTTAATGATTCTTTCTTCCTCAGAGACTACTACTTGAATTAGCGGCTGTTCTTTTATTGCAAAAGATATTGCGAACTTTGGGCAGTTTGATGACTGCGCTTCTATTGGCTACAAAGCACACACCTCTCTCCAGCATAAAAATAACCCAATGATTGGCTGATTCCGAGGGTGTGTGTTGCAATAATGCTATTCGTAGCCGAAAGTGCTTTATAACTAAAAGCAAGGAGACCTTAAATATCTTACGCTAGATCATAAGTTTGGCGTTAGGGTAAAAAAGCAGCATTAAGGGGTCCTAATGCTGCTTTTTACCGCCCTCTGGTATTACGAGTCTGGCAGGTACGGGTGTACTGCTCACTTTTCTTCCGTGACTCGAGGCTACCGCAAATCCCCTTATGTCAATTGTGTATCCTATCTTTTTAATGGGATTTGCCTAATGCTGGTTGTCAGCCGTTTAGGAATCAGTCCGGGATGCAACCCAACTGCTAGCGTGAATAGAAAGCACACGCTAGCACACTGAGAAATAACCAGGACGTGACCCACTCAGGAAACAGATGAGAATGGTAACAAAAATAATAATTGTTCCAGTATGCAAGGAAGCCACAAAGGAAAAAACGTCCCTTTAAGCTGGTTAGAAAAATACAAAGATAATGCTCTTATTTGAGTTTTGAAAATATCCCTTTAAGCAGGCTTGTAACAGAAAGGCAAAGTTCTCTCTTGCAGCTTGAAAAAGTAAAAGACCCTTTAAGCAGGTTTGCAACGAACAGAAAGACAAAGTTCTCTTTTGCAGCTTGAAAGTAAATGTCCCTTTAAGCAGGCTTATAACAAACACAAAGGCTAAGCTCTCTTTTGCAGCTTGTGAAAGTAAATGTCCCTTTAAGCAGGCTTATAACAAACAGAAAGGCAAAGTTCTCTTTTGCAGCTTGAAAGTAAATGTCCCTTTAAGCAGGCTTATAATAAACAGAAAGGCATAAGCAATGTCAGGCAGGCAGTAGTTGGCATCCAAACATCAGTAGTAGAATAAGGCAAAATCAAGGTCAGGCAGGCAGAAGTCGGTATCCAAATAACAGTAGCAGGGTTAAGGCAAAAGCAAGGTCAGGCAGGCAGAAGTCGGTATCCAAACATCAGTAGTAGGGTTAAGGCAAAAGGCTTGGTCAGGCAGGCAGAAGTCGGTACACAGGAATATAAAACAGAATTTGGTATGGTACTCACAAACTCCTAGGGGAACAAACAAACGGGCCCCGAGTAAGATCTCCCGCCGTGGTTTAAAGGCAGGAGCGGCGACATCATCAGAGGGGTGTGTCGGAGGAAGCGTCACGTTCCTAAGCAACGTGACGTCATTTACTCAGAGAAAATCCGGGAGCCGCGGTGACACGGCGATGAACGGACAAAATCATGACAGCACCCCCCTCCTCAAGGACCCCTCCGGGGGACAGGACCAGGCCTATCAGGATGAGTCTTGTGGAAGACCTTGATTAAAGTAGGAGCATTTACCTGATGAGCTGGTTCCCAAGATCGTTCCGTTACTGGATAACCTTTCCAATGAATGAGATAATACAATTTCTTGCCACGAAGCTTGGAATCCAGAATATGGCTGATCTCAAACTCAGGGTGTCCATGCACAAATAGAGGTGGAGGTTTAGAAAAAGGTTTAGAATACCTGTTAGTCATCATAGGTTTTAGAAGAGAAAAGTGGAATACCGGATGGACTTTGAGAGTCTTGGGTAAAGCTACCCGATAAGCAGTGGAACACACCTGACCCAGTATTCAGAAAGGACCCACGTATCGTGGTCCCAATTTGTTAGAAGGTTGTTTCAGGCGAAGAAAATGAGAGGAAATCCAAACTTTATCACCAGGGCGATACTTGGGAGCCTTCTTCCGTCGAAGATCTGAAAAGAACTTGTAACGTTTAGAAGCTACAGAAAGGATACGATGTATTCTCCTCCAATGTCGAGTTAATCTTCGGGCAGTAAGATCAGAAGCAGGATTCACTGTGGAAGAAGTATGCAAAGGAATTGTTCTGGGCTGATATCCGTAAGCCGCATGAAACGGAGAGGTCTGAAGGGAGGAATTGTACCGGGCATTATGAGCCAATTCAGCCAAAGGAAGGTAAGAAGTCCAGTTAGAGTGATAATGATCCACATAATGTCTAAGATATGTTTCAAGACACTGGTTTACCCTTTCAGTCTGGCCGTTAGATTGTGGATGATGAGAAGTAGACAGGGATATTGTAGTTCCAAAATGTTTACAAAGTGATCTCCAAAATCGAGAAACAAACTGTACCCCTCTATCTGAAACAATATCTAGAGGAAATCCATGGATTCTTACAATATGTGAAATAAAAAGTTCAGAGAGTCTTTTGGCAGATGGTAATCCTGGTAAGGGTACAAAATGAGCAGTCTTAGAGAACCTGTCGATCACCACCCAAATAGTATTGTTTCCAGCTGACAAGGGAAGGTCGGTAATGAAGTCCATGGATACATGAGTCCAAGGCTGATGAGGTATGGGCAATGGTTGAAGCAACCCTGAAGGAAGTTGGCGAGGAGTTTTGTTCATGGCACATTGTGTGCATACTGAGACGTAATGCTTAACATCTTGAGAGAGAGTAGGCCACCAGACATGCTGTTTGAGATTTCGAGTGGTAATACTGATGCCAGGATGTCCAGAAAGGGGACTATCATGAGCCCAAAATAGAATCTTGGAACGAAGGCGTTCAGGAACAAAGAGTAAACCATCGGGAGGTTTACAGGACAAAGGAAGATTCCTTTGAGCAGACTGTAAATCTTGTAACCAAGAAGTTGTTAGCTGGGCTATGACTTCATGAGGTTGGAGAATGGTACCAGACTCAGGAACTGGGGTATCTTGAAATTGTCTGGAAATGGCGTCTGCTTTAATATTTTTTGAACCAGGTATGTAAGACAAATTATAGTGAAACCGGGAGAAAAATAATGACCAGCGTGCTTGCCTGGAATTCATTCGTTTGGCCGTTTGAAGATAAAGAAGGTTCTTATGATCAGTGAGTATGGTAAATGGCAAAGAAGTACCTTCCAACCAATGCCTCCATTCATCCAAGGCCATTTTGATGGCAAGCAACTCTTTATTCCCTACGTCATAGTTAAATTCAGAAGGAGTGAATTTTTTAGAGAAAAAAGCAACAGGATGAATCCTTCCAGTCTCCGGTATTCGTTGAGACAGAACAGCTCCAGCAGCAACAGAGGAAGCATCAACTTCCAGGATAAACTGAAAATCTGGATTTGGGTGACGGAGAATAGGTGCAGAGGAAAAAGCTTCTTTGAGAGACTCAAAAGCTTCTATAGCCTCAGGAGGCCATCTTTTACAGTTTTGTCCTTTTCTAGTGAGAGAAGTAAGGGGAGAAGTAATAGTAGCAAAATCCTTGATGAACTTCCTGTAGTAGTTGGCGAAGCCCAGAAAACGTTGTAAAGCCTTCAAAGAATCAGGTCTAGGCCAATCCAAGATGGCAGAAAGTTTAGTAGGATCCATTTCAAATCCAGATGCCGATATTACATAACCCAGAAAGGGTATGGATTTTTGATGGAAAGAACATTTCTCCAGTTTAGCAAACAGATGGAAATCTCTTAAACGTTGAAGTACTTTCTTGACGTGGTGCACATGATCTTGGTGGTTCTGAGAAAAAATTAAAATATCGTCAAGGTATATGATGACAAAGATATTCAAAAAATCACGAAAGATCTCGTTTACAAAATGTTGGAAAACCGCCGGAGCATTGCATAGCCCGAAGGGCATGACCAGATATTCGTAATGCCCAAATCGAGTGTTAAAAGCAGTCTTCCACTCATCTCCTTTGCGTATACGGATCAGATTGTATGCACCACGTAGATCAAGTTTGGTGAATATGGTGGCTCCCTGAAGATAAGTAAAAAGTTCAGGAATAAGGGGTAGAGGATAACTGTTCTTGATGGTAATCTGATTTAATCCTCTGTAATCAATACAGGGTCTTAATCCGCCATCCTTTTTTCCTACAAAAAAGAAACCAGCCCCTACAGGGGAAGAGGAGGGTCGAATAAATCCTCTAGCCAAATTGTCTTTAATATATTCTTCCAAAGCCATGTTTTCAGGTTTAGAAAGTGGATATGTCTTGCCTCGAGGATAGGTAGCCCCGGGAAGGAGATCAATGGGGCAATCAAAAGGGCGGTGAGGAGGAAGACGTTCAGCTTCTTTTTTGGAGAAAACATCCACAAAGTCATGATAAGGCATAGGTAGGGAGTCCGGAGTTTCGATAGTGAGAGCAATAGTGAGTGGTAACTTGGTGATCTTTTGAAGACATTTAGTCTGGCATGTAGATCCCCAGGAGGTGAGTTCACCGAAAGTCCAAGAAAAAGTAGGATTGTGAACTTGAAGCCAGGGTAGTCCCAAGATAATGGGAAATTGAGGAGTGGGAATGACATCAAAACAAATTGTCTCGGGATGAAGTATTCCTACGTCGAGAAGCAAGGGTTGAGTAGCAAGCTGAATATATCCAGAACCCAAAGGATCTCCACTGACCGTAGAGACTGAAATTGAATACTCTTTCTTTAGTAAGGGTATAGAGTGAGTAGAGACGAATGTAGAGTCAATGAACACTCCTCCAGCACCAGAATCGATAAGAGCTTGGGTATGAATCTTACTATGTCCAATTTGAAGGGTTACTGGAACAAAAAGTTTCTTGTATAGGGAATGACAACTGTTTTGGCTTAACTCAGTTCCCTGGACTAGAGTTAAGCCCTGGCTTTTACTGGCCTAGTAGGACAATCCCTTAATAAATGCCCTTTAAGGCCACAGTACAAACACAAGCCAAGAGTCCATCTTCTCAAGCGTTCAGTCTCAGTTAATTTTATACTTCCCACTTCCATGGGTTCAGCCTGATCAGGAGTAGGAGAGGCAGGAGTGACTGGATTAGAAAAACGAGGAGCCAAACGAAAAGGAGTTCGAGTTGAAGACCTCTGTGTTCTATCCTTTTCTTGTTGGCGTTCACGAAATCTGGCGTCAAGACTGATACAAAGATTTATTAAGGCTTCTAAGGATTCTGGAAGTTCCCGATACACTAATTCATCCTTGAGTCGCTCAGAAAGTCCTTTTCGAAAAGCGGCTCTAAGAGCTCCCTGATTCCAAGTACTTTCAGAGGCAAGGGTGCGGAACTCAATAGCGTATTGAGAAACTGGTTGACTACCTTGACGTAAATCCAAGAGAGTGGCTTCAGCAGCAGATGACCTTCCAGGTTTATCAAATACATTTGAAAACATAGAGAGAAATGTATCAACATCCAAAAGTATAGGGTCATTCTTTTCTAGCAAAGGTGATACCCAAGCCAAGGCTTTTCCTTTCATTAAGGAAATAAGAAATGTGATTCTAGAAGAGGGAGTAGCAAAAAGAGTAGGGCTATTCCGGAAATGGAGACGGCATTGATTCAAAAAGCCTCTACATTCTTCAGGATTCCCATCATATTTATCCGGAAGAGGTATCCTGGGACTCAGTTGTACCTGAGACTGATTGTTAGGAATCGAAGGAGGTAATGCCTCAATAGGATTAGGATTGGGATTAGGATTGGGAGGTGCAGTAGCAACCAAATTTTGTAATAGAGCAGTTATTTGATCAAGTTTAGTGTCCAGAGACTGCAAGTGGGTGGCATGAGATCCCAATAGCTGTCCCTGGTGAGCCACGGCCATGGATAATTCAGTGGGGTCCATTTATGGCCCGTTTGTGATGTCAGCCATTTAGGAATCAGTCCGGGATGCAACCTAACTGCTAGCGTGAATAGAAAGCACACGCTAGCA
Organism: Bombina bombina; assembly: GCF_027579735.1. NCBI lineage: Eukaryota > Metazoa > Chordata > Amphibia > Anura > Bombinatoridae > Bombina > Bombina bombina. Next base: position 785,378,349 of record NC_069499.1, read on the forward strand.
CACTGAGAAATAACCAGGACGTGACCCACTCAGGAAACAGATGAGAATGGTAACAAAAATAATAATTGTTCCAGTATGCAAGGAAGCCACAAAGGAAAAAGCGTCCCTTTAAGATGGTTAGAAAAATACAAAGATAATGCTCTTATTTGAGTTTTGAAAATATCCCTTTAAGCAGGCTTGTAACAGAAAGGCAAAGTTCTCTCTTGCAGCTTGAAAAAGTAAAAGACCCTTTAAGCAGGTTTGCAACGAACAGAAAGACAAAGTTCTCTTTTGCAGCTTGAAAGTAAATGTCCCTTTAAGCAGGCTTATAACAAACACAAAGGCTAAGCTCTCTTTTGCAGCTTGTGAAAGTAAATGTCCCTTTAAGCAGGCTTATAACAAACAGAAAGGCAAAGTTCTCTTTTGCAGCTTGAAAGTAAATGTCCTTTTAAGCAGGCTTATAACAAACAGAAAGGCAAAGTTCTCTTTTGCAGCTTGAAAGTAAATGTCCCTTTAAGCAGGCTTATAATAAACAGAAAGGCATAAGCAAGGTCAGGCAGGCAGTAGTCGGCATCCAAACATCAGTAGTAGAATAAGGCAAAATCAAGGTCAGGCAGGCAGAAGTCGGTATCCAAATAACAGTAGCAGGGTTAAGGCAAAAGCAAGGTCAGGCAGGCAGAAGTCGGTATCCAAACATCAGTAGTAGGGTTAAGGCAAAAGGCTTGGTCAGGCAGGCAGAAGTCGGTACACAGGAATATAAAACAGAATTTGGTATGGTACTCACAAACTCCTAGGGGAACAAACAAACGGGCCCCGAGTAAGATCTCCCGCCGTGGTTTAAAGGCAGGAGCGGCGACGTCATCAGAGGGGTGTGTCGGAGGAAGCGTCACGTTTCTAAGCAACGTGACGTCATTTACTCAGAGAAAATCCGGGAGCCGCGGTGACACGGCGATGAACGGACAAAATCATGACACTGGTATTACGAGTCTTGGAAGAAGTGAGCGGTAGACCCTCTCCTGTCAAGACTCCTACCACATTTGAAAGTCAGTAGTTAAGAGTTTTATGGGCTAACGCCGGAACATAAGGCTCTTATCTAAAGTGCTAAAAAGTACACTAACACCCATAAATTACCTATTAACCCCTAAACCGAGCCCCCCCCCCACATCGCAAACACTAAAATAATTAGTTTTAACCCCTAATCTGCAGACCGGACATCGCCGCCACCTACATTATACCTATGAACCCCTAATCTGCTGCCCCTAACATCGCCGACACCTACATTATATTTATTAAGCCCTAATCTGCCGTCTTCAATGTCACTGCCACCTACCTACAATTATTAACCCCTAATCTGCTGACCGGACATCGCCGCCACTTTAATAAATGTATTAACCCCTAAACCGCCGCACTCCCACCTTGCAAACACTAGCTAAATTTTATTAATCCCTAATCTGCCCCCCAACGTCGCCACCGCCTATCTACAGGGACTTAGTGTTAGATTTTTTTTTGGGTGGGTGTGCGGTAGGTTGTAATGTGGGCGGTAGGTTGTAATGTTGGGGGGGCGGTAGGTTGTAATGTTGGGGGGGTATTGTCTTTTTTTTTACAGGTAAAAAAGCTGATTACTTTGGGGCAATGCCCAACAAAAGGCCCATTTAAGGGCTATTTGTAATTTAGTATAGGGTAGGAAATTTTATTATTTTGGGGGGCTTTTTTATTTTATTAAGGGGATTAGATTAGGTGTAATTAGTTTAAAATTCTTGTAATTCTTTTTTTATTTCTGTAATTTAGTGGGGTTTTTTTTCTTAATTTAGTTTATTTAATTTAATTGTAATTAATTGTAGGTAGTTTAGGTAATTAGTTTAATGATAGTGTAGTGTTAGGTGTAATTGTAATTTAGGTTAGGATTTATTTTACAGGTAATTGTGTACTTATTTTAGCTAGGTAGTTTATTAAATAGTTAAAAAATAAATACAAAGTTGCCTGTAAAATAAAAATAAATCCTAAGATAACTACAATGTAACTATTAGTTATATTGTAGCTAGCTTAGGGTTTATTTTATCGGTAAGTATTTAGTTTTAAATAGGAATAATTTAGTTAATGATAGGAATTTTTTTAGAGTTATTTAAATTATATTTAAGTTAGGGGGTGTTAGGGTTAGACAGGTTTAGGGGTTAATAACTTTATTATAGTGACGGCGACGTTGGCGGCGGCAGATTAGGGGTTAATAAATGTAATATAGTTGCGGAAACATTGGGTGGGCAGATTAGGGTTAATAAATATAATGTAGGTTTTGGCGATGTTGAGGGCAGCAGATTAGGGGTTCATAAGTATAATGTAGGTGGCGGCGGTATCGGGAGCGGCAGATTAGGGGTTAATAATATAATGTAGGTGTCAGCGATAGCGGGGGCGGCAGATTAGGGGTTATTAAGTGTAAGATTAGGGGTGTTTAGACTCGGGGTTCATGTTAGGGTGTTAGGTGCAGACGTAAATTTTCTTTCCCTATAGGAATCAATGGGGCTGCGTTAGGAGCTTTTTTGCTTTTTTTTTTTTTTTTTTTTTCACCCAGCTCAACCCCATTGTTTCCTATGGGAAAATCATGCACAAGCACGTTTTCCCAGCTTACCTCTCGCGTAAGCAACGCTGGTATCGAGGTGAGATGTGGAGATAAATTTTGCTCAACGCTCATTTTTCTGAGGCTAACGCCGGCTTGCAGAAAACTCGTAATACCAGCATTGTTTAAAGGGAGCGGTAAGAAAAAAAGGAGCATTAGCACCGCACAGCCTTACTGACTAAACTCGTGATCTAGCCGTTATATTGTTATTTACAAATTGCTGAATATTTTTTAGTATCCTAAAAGTTTGAATATTCAATATTGTGTTATGTCTGAGTTTGAATTTAATAAACTTAAAAAAAAAAAACGATTACGTTAATACTCCATTCTGTTCATACTGGATATAATTCCTCCATGCCTACAAACATTTAATACAATAATCTCATGTATAGTAAACAATTAATATAAATTATAAAAGACAATACAATTCTTGAAAATGCATCTCCATATATATATATATATATATATATATATATATATATATATATATATATATATATATATATATATATATATATAAATTTTATTTTAGAAATCATTATGTATTAAAAATATGCAAAAAACATGTTAAAATATAAATATATAATATTACAAACACTACAGTACATGAATAAATATGGATTAAATAATACCTACAAATTAATACTGTATCTAATTAAAAAAAAATTGTACATACATTTTAAAAAACTTTCTGAATATTGTCTATCCATCATTAATTTTCTAAAAATGCAGCAAGATCTATATCTTTATTAAGAATATTGGGTATAAGAGTATTCATAGTATGTATCCAGAATGTTTCTCTTTTTCTTAAGGCAATTGTTCGACGTTCAATCATAGTTCCCTTTAAACATTTTGGATCTTTTTTGTGAAAAATTTGTAATGTAGGGACAAATTGTGAGACGTCTCACCTGCAGTTATATTGGTTAGATGTTCAAGTAACCTCTTCTTATAGGGTCTAATGGTCCTACCAATATAATGCAAATTACAACTACATTGCAACATGTAAACTACATATTCAGTTTTGCAGTTACACAATGTTTTTTTTATATCAAACTACTTCCCAGTGCTGCAAGACTTACATTTTTTTGTTAGCTTAGTTCCATTAAAATGATGGATACATGCTTCGCAATTTTTCTATTGCATTTAAAAAAAAAAACTTCAGATTGTTTCCCTAGCCAGTTAGAATTGTTAGTCACATTAGGTTTTAGCTGACTAGGTGCCAAGATGGATTTTAGATTTTTATTTTTCTTATATATAACTTTTGGGTTATCTTTCATTATTTCTTTTAGAAATTCATCTGTTTTCAAAATGTGCCAGTGTTTTTTTAAAATTCTATTAATTTCTTAGACACCCTCATTATATGTAGTTACTAAACTACAGGATGTATGGTTATGCAAATTATCCCTATTTTTTCCTTTAACCCCTTAACGACCAAGGACGTACGACACGTCCTCAAAAAAAATACAGTTAATTACCGAGGACGTGTGGCATACGTTCTTGGTCTGGAAAGCAACTGGAAGCGATCCTGCTCGCTTCCAGTTGCTTTCCGGTTATTGCAGTGATGCCTCGATATTGAGGCATCCTGCAATAATCTTTTTTAGCAATCCGGTGCACTCTGTGGCCCTCTCTGCACCGGACATCACCGGCTAAATTCGTTGGTGGGTGGGAGCCGGTTCGGGAGGCGGGTGGCGACCAGGCGACCATGATGATTTGTATGGGGGCGGGATCGTGGGCGGGGGTGATCGGAGGCGCGCACGGGTGGGGCGGGCGCGTGCACGGGGAGGGAGCGGGTGGGAACCGCTACACTACAGAAAAATGATTCATTAAAAGTTTTAAAAAATAGTATTTATGTATATAAAAATACATTAATCAGGGGGTGGGGGATTGGTCTGTGGGCGGGGGGGGGGGGGAAGCTACACTACAGAAAAAGAAAATAACAATTAAAAAAAAAAACATTTCTCCATTTCTCTTGCAAACTGGGTACTGGCAGACAGCTGCCAGTACCCAAGATGGCCCCCAATAAGGCAGAGGGGGGGGGGGGTTAGAGAGCTGTTTTGGGGGGGATCAGGGAGGTTTGGGGCTAAGGGGGGATCCTACAAAGTGGCATATGTAAATATGCTAAAAATGTATTATTATTTTTAAAAAAAAAAAAAAACTTTTATTTTAGTACTGGCAGACTTTCTGCCAGTACTTAAGATGGCGGGGACAATTGTGGGGTGGGGGAGGGAAGGGAGCTGTTTGGGAGGGATCAGGGGGTCTGATGTGTCAGGGGGGAGGCTGATCTCTACACTAAAGCTAAAATTAACCCTGCAAGCTCCCTACAAACTACCTAATTAACCCCTTCACTGCTAGCCATAATACACGTGTGATGCGCAGCAGCACTTAGCGGCCTTCTAATTACCAAAAAGCAACACCAAAGTCATATGTGTCTGCTATTTCTGAACAAAGGGGATCCCAGAGAAGAATTTACAACCATTTGTGCCATAATTGCACATGCTGTTTGCAAATAATTTCAGTGAGAAACCTAAAATTGTGAAAAATTTAGCGTTTTTTTTAATTTTATTGCATTTGGCGGTGAAATGGTGGCATGAAATATACCAAAATGGGCCTAGATCAATACTTGGGGTTGTCTACTACACTACACTGAAGCTAAAATTAACCCTAGAAGCTCCCTACATGCTTCCTAATTAACCCCTTCACTGCTGGGTATAATACACGTGTGGTGCGCAGTCGCATTTAGCAGCCTTCTAATTAGTAAAAAGCAAAACCAAAGCCATATATGTCTGCTATTTATGAACAAAGGGGATCCCAGAGAAGCATTTACAACCATGTATGCTATAATTGCATAAGTTTTTCGTAAATAATTTCAGTGAGAAACCTAAAGTTTGTGAAAAAATTGTGAAAAAGTGAACAATTTTTTTTTATTTGATTGCATTTGGTGGTGAAATGGTGGCATGAAATATACCAAAATGGGCCTAGATCAATACTTTGGGATGTCTTCTAAAAAAAAATATATACATGTCAATGGATATTCAGGGATTCCTGAAAGATATCAGTGTCCCAATATAACTATCGCTAATTTTGAAAAAAAAATGGTTTTGAAATAGGAAAGTGCTACTTGTATTTATGGCCCTATAACTTGCAAAAAAAGCAAAGAACGTGTAAACATTGGGTATTTCTAAACTCAGGACAAAATTTAGAAACTATTTAGCATATTTTTTTTTGGTGGTTGTAGATGTATAACAGATTTTGGGGGTCAAAGTTAGAAAAAGTTTGTTTTTTTCAATTTTTTCCTCATATTTTATAATTTTTTTATAGTAAATTATAAGATATGATGAAAATAATGGTATATTTTGAAAGTCCATTTAATGGCAAGAAAAACGGTATTTAATATGTGTGGGTACAGTAAATGAGTAAGGGGAAAATTACGGCTAAACACAAACACCGCAGAAATGTAAAAATAGCCTTGGTCCCAAACGGACACTAAATGGAAAAGTGCTGTGGTCATTAAGGGGTTAAATAACATATCTCTTGGGATTATTCTAGTTTTGCTATCTGTCTATTCTAAAATTTTGTAATTATAACCTTTTTTTGCAATTTTTTTTCTTTAATTCTATAGATTCTCGCTCATAATCCTCCATTTTTGAGCAGTTGCGACAAATCCATTGAAACTGTCCAAAAGGGATATTTTCTATCCATTTTTGATTGTGACCACTATTCGCATGTAAATAGCCATTATTATCCTTTTGTTTCTTGTATAGTTTTGACAGGATATTGTTACCTTCCGGAAAAAACACTAAATCTAAAAACTCAATTTCCATTCGGTTTGTTTTTTTCATAAAAGACAGATTAAAATCATTTTTACTAATAAAAGAGATAAAATCTTCTAAAATTTCATTTGTGTCTGACCAGATTAAAATAATATCATCGATAAATCTGCCCCAGTAAGGAATATGCACTAAAAAAGGATTATTTCCCAAATTTGAGTTTCCTCCCATGCCCCCATATACATATTTCCATACCCGGGAGCAAAGCGGGTACCCATTGCGGTACCACTTATTTGTGGGAAAAAATGATCTTTGAACATAAAATAATTTTTTTCTAAAATAAATTTAATTGATTCTATTAAAAATGTTTGTTTTTCATGTTCTATATTCGTAAATTTATTAAACTAAAATTTCATAATCTCCATACCTTTGTGATGTGGTATACTGGTATAAAGTGCACTAACATCTAAGGTTGTCCACAAGTAATTTGATTCCCATTTAATATTGGTTATTTTGTTTATTGTATCTGTAGAATCTTTTAAATAAGATTTTAATAACGGGGACCAAAGGTTGTAAAAAAAGTGTCTATAAATTCTGATAGATTTGATGTTAAACAATTTATACCAGACACTATAGGTCTCCCCAGTAGTTTTTCCTTGTTTTTATGCACTTTAGGCAAATGATAAAACATAGCTATTGATGGATTTTCATTTTTTTTAAAAATACTTTTTGATTTTGCGATAAAAATTAATTCTAGATATTCATTAAGAAAACTTTTTGTTGGATCCCCTTTAATTTTTTTTATATGTCACGTGATCCTCCAATAAACGTAGTACTTCTGCCACATAATCATTTTTTTCTTGTATAACCAGACCCCCACCCTTATCAGCCTCTATAAAGACAATTGAGGGGTCTTCCTGTAAATTTTTTAAAATTGATTTTTCTCTTGTATTTAAGTTATCTTTCTTGATTCTATAATTTTTACAGAATTTGTCTAGCTCTTCCTTTACTAAATTGTAAAACACTGGTATAAAATTCCCCCTTGATTGTACTGGGAAATAAATTGAAACTGGTTTGAACATAGTATGTGCAGCATATGATAATGTTGTTTTTTCATCATTATTTATCTCTGTATGCATGTTTAATTCCTGGAGGGTAATTAATGCCTCAAGGTCCGAATCTGTCAATGATTGTGTATTATAATCATTTAAAAATTTTTGAACATCTTTTCTAAGTTTTTCAAAATGGCATTTTAAAGTAAGTTTTCTAATGTATTTGTTTAAATCAATAAAAATTTCAAACGGATTTGGCCCCTTAGTGGGGGCAAAAGATAACCCTTTATCTAAAATATGAATTTCCTCAGTTGAAAGAATTCTATTTGAAAGATTCAAATTTTTGTCCCCAAACCAGTATCTTTTTCAACATCTAAATGTTGCGATCTAGGGATCTTATCCTTTGCCTTCCTTTTTCCCTTTCCTCCTCTACATCCTCTCTGCCTCTTTTTGTTTGAGTGAGGGAATTATTTGTTGATTTTCGGTTAGTGTACTGCTCCCTTTCTGGGTTTTTCTTTGTGGTGGCACCAGAAAATTTATGTTATCATCTGTATTTCGATTTCTATTTATATGAACTGGAGTCATTCTTTCCCTATTATGTTGACCCTGAGAATGAATTTCTTTATTTTGATAGTTCCAGTTGGACCAATATCTATTTCCATTTTGTTGAAAATGACTACTATTTCCTGTTCTATATTGATTGTGGTACGGTCTTATACCTTGATAATTTCTATTAAAACCTCTTCCCCTATTATTAAATGATCCATCTTCTCTATAACTATCAGATGACTTAATATTGAAATGTCTATAATCATATGTATTACTATAATGATTCCACTTCTTTACCTGATGATTTCTATAGGCATCATTATTCATTGTATTCAATTGTTTTCTATATGCACTATTAAAATTATACTGTCTTACTGTACTGCTGTATCTCTTATTTTGTAAAGAAGTGAAATGGGCTTTCTTATTAAAAGAGTCCTCCTTCAGCGATTTAATCCTATTCCTAGTTTTCTGTTGGAAATTTCTATAGGTATGGTTAACGGAGAAACCTCGGGAATGAAAATTGGACCAATTATTACATTGCTCCACTTGGCTTGGGTCCTCTCCTAGGTCTTTCCATATCTCCTCATCTTCCATCTCTAGATATCCCATATCTATTTTAGTTAACCTCTCTTTTTCCTTTTTGATATTTAAATCCCTTAAGATTTTCTTTTATTTTTTTTTATTTTCTACTACATGTTCAAATCTCTTTTTTTTTGTTTTCTTTGTCTAATTCTATGTAATAGAAATCCTCTTTAAACATATTAAGCTTAGCTCTAATGTCTTTAATTTGTTCAGTACATTGCTCTATCTTTTTGGTTCTAAACTTAGTCAAAATATTCATTAACTTTTCAGGTATTTCCTCCAAAGTTGAATCCCATTCAGAGAGCAATTCAATTCTGTACTGTCATTTTTTCAAACTGTAAACCTTTGGGGATTATTTTGTATTTTAAAAATCTTTCCAGACTATTACATTCATACCAATGGATTAACTGTTTTTTATATAATTTTTCCAATTTCTCAAATAAGGTTTTCGGATCAGTTAATTTATAATTATCCAAAAGATTTATTCACTTTATTTGTGAACGTTTTCGGACCATACGGTCCGTCCTCAGACAAAAAGTGTGTACAATAAAATTTACCCTCCACCAAGCTTATATGCCGTGTAGAAAATACTGGTCTCCACGCTCTCCTGGGTAAACACTCCCCTAAACGTGACGTCATAATTTCGGGTAACGTGGGCCAGTGCTGTCTAAAAAATAAACATAATCAAACAGGCTAAAAAACAGCAATAAATGACCAAACAGAGGATATACCTATTATCAATAAACACTTGTAATACAGATACGGTGTATTTATGCTACATATGCCGTATCCAATCAGGCCTCAAGTGTTTCCATAGCAACCAACTAAACAAACAGTGGAGGAACAAAGACGGATGGGCAAATACCATCTAATCCGAAAGGGTTCGGCTTATGTAGATTCAGGCACACTGGTCCACCATCAGCAATATAATATTAATATTAGGAAGCTGTAACACAGTCAGGGAATGTACGAAAACGGAGCACAAAGACCAATAGAGTCTGCATGTACAATGTGTATATAGTGCGTAAGTTGTGCCAGAAGACCAATGACGCCTCGGTGGTTGCCATAGCAATCAAGTACACCACCAAAAGGGAGTGCATGATTGGCTTATATCCAACAATGTGAAATAGGAATGGCTTAGGCAAAATAACAGCTGAACAAATAACAAATTAACATAATGCAAAACCTACGTAAATAAGCAACAAAATAACAAAAATGACTACATCAGAGAAAATGTAAAAATGTACAGCAGCAATGAAACCCCACAGTAATCAATCTAAGAGAGAATGTTATAATTACCAAACATAATAGCATACTAACGGCTAGATTTAGAGTTTGGCGGCCAAAGGGGTGCATTAGCTACGCGTGCTTTTTTCCCCCGCACCTTTTAAATACTGCTGGTATTTAGAGTTCACAAAATGGCTGGGTTTTCAGTGCGTTAGGCTCCAAAAAGGGAGCGTAGAGCATAATTTAACGCCACTGCAACTCTAAATTCCAGCGGTGCTTACGGACGCGGCCAGCTTCAAAAATGTGCTCGTGCACGATTCCCCCATAGAAAACAATGGGGCCATTTGAGCTGAAAAAAACCTAACACCTGCAAAAAAGCAGCGTTCAGCTCCTAACGCAGCCCCATTGTTTTCTATGGGCAAACACTTCCAAAGTCTGCACCTAACACCCTAACATGAACCCCGAGTCTAAACACCCCTAACCTTACACTTATTAACCCCTAATCTGCCGCCCCCGCTATCGCTGACACCTGCATATTTTTTTTAACCCCTAATCTGCCGCTCCGTAAACTGCCGCTACCTACATTATCCCTGTGCACCCCTAATCTGCTGCCCCTAACACCGCCGACCCCTATATTATATTTATTAACCCCTAATCTGCCCCCCACAACGTTGCTTCCACCTGCCTACACTTATTAACCCCTAATCTGCCGAGCGGACCGCACCGCTACTATAATAAAGTTATTAACCCTTAATCCACCTCACTCCCGCCTCAATAACCCTATAATAAATAGTATTAACCCCTAATCTGCCCTCCCTAACATCGCCGACACCTAACTTCAATTATTAACCCCTAATCTGCCGACCGGAGCCCAAGCCCAAGCGGGGGGCTGAAGAGTGACTTCCATCCTCGGGCTGAAGTCTGGATCCAAGCGGCGGCTGAAGAAATCCATCATCGGGCTGAAGTCGGAAGTCCATCATCGGGATGAAGTCTTCTATCAAGCAGCATCTTCAATCTTCTTTCTTCCGGAGCGGAGCCATCTTCTTCCCAGCCGACGCGCATCCATCCTCTTCTAACGACGCCTACTCGCCGAATGACGGTTCCTTTAAATGACGTCATCCAAGATGGCGTCCCTCGAATTCCGATTGGCTGATAGGATTCTATCAGCCAATCGGAATTAAGGTAGGAATATTCTGATTGGCTGATGGAATTAGCCAATCAGATTCAAGTTCAATCCGATTGGCTGATCCAATCAGCCAATCAGATTGAGCTCACATTCTATTGGCTGATTGGAACAGCCAATAGAATGCAAGCTCAATCTGATTGGCTGATCCAATCAGCCAATCGGATTGAACTTGAATCTGATTGGCTGATTCCATTAGCCAATCAGAATAGCCAATTAGCCAATCAGAATATTCCTACCTTAATTCCGCATTCGGCGAGTAGGCGTCGGTTGAAGAGGATGTTCCGCGTCGGCTTGGAAGAAGATGGCTCCGCTCCGCTCCGGAAGAAAGAAGATTGAAGATGCGGCTTGATAGAAGACTTCATCCCGATGATGGACTTCCGACTTCAGCCCGATGATGGAGTTCTTCAGCCGCCGCTTGGATCAAGACTTCGGAACCTCTTCTGGACCGATCGCTGAACCCAGTGAGGTGAAGACAAGGTAGGGAGATCTTCAGGGGCTTAGTGTTAGGTTTATTTAAGGGGGGTTTGGGTTATATTAGGGGTATGTGGGTGGTGGGTTGTAATGTTTGGGGGGGTATTGTATGTGTTTTTTTACAGGCAAAAGAGCTGAATTCTTTGGGGCATGCCCCGCAAAGGGCCCTTTTCAGGGCTGGTAAGGTAAAAGAGCTTTGAACTTTTTTTAATTTAGAATAGGGTAGGGCATTTTTTTATTTTGGGGGGCTTTGTTATTTTATTAGGGGGCTTAGAGTAGGTGTAATTAGTTTAAAATTGTTGTAATATTTTTCTAATGTTTGTAAATATTTTTTTATTTTTTGTAACTTAGTTCTTTTTTATTTTTAGTTAGTTTATTTAATTGTATTTATTTGTAGGTATTTTATTTAATTAATTTATTGATAGTGTAGTGTTAGGTTTAATTGTAACTTAGGTTAGGATTTATTTTACAGGTAATTTTGTAATTATTTTAACTAGGTAACTATTAAATAGTTATTAATTATTTAATAGCTATTGTACCTGGTTAAAATAAATACAAAGTTGCCTGTAAAATAAATATTAATCCTAAAATAGCTACAATATAATTATAAATTATATTGTAGCTATATTAGGGTTTATTTTACAGGTAAGTATTTAGCTTTAAATAGGAATAATTTATTTAATAAGAGTTAATTTATTTCGTTAGAATAAAATTATATTTAATTTAGGGGGGTGTTAGGGTTAGGGTTAGAATTAGCTTTAGGGGTTAAAAAATTTATTAGAGTAGCGGTGAGCTCCGATCCGCAGATTAGGGGTTAATACTTGAAGTTAGGTGTCTGAGATGTTAGGGAGGGCAGATTAGGGGTTAATACTATTTATTATAGGGTTATTGAGGCGGGAATGAGGTGGATAAGGGGTTAATAACTTTATTATAGTAGCGGTGCGGTCCGCTCGGCAGATTAGGGGTTAATAAGTGTAGGCAGGTGGAGGCGATGGTGAGGGGGGCTGATTAGGGGTTAATAAATATAATATAGGGGTCGGCGGTGTTAGGGGCAGCAGATTAGGGGTTCATAGGATAACGTAGGTGGCAGCGGCGTGCGGTCGGCAGATTAGGGGTTAAAAATTTTTAATAGAGTGGCGGCGATGTGGGGGGACCTCGGTTTAGGGGTACATAGGTAGTTTATGGGTGTCAGTTTACTTTAGAGCAGAGTAGTTAAGAGCTTTATAAACCGGCGTTAGCCCAGAAAGCTCTTAACTACTGACTTTTTTCTGCGGCTGGAGTTTTGTCGTTAGATTTCTAACGCTCACTTCAGCCACGACTCTAAATACCGGCGTTAGAAAGATCCCATTGAAAAGATAGGAAACGCAATTGACGTAAGGGGATCTGCGGTATGGAAAAGTCGCGGCTGGAAAGTGAGCGTTAGACCCTTTAATGACTGGCTCCAAATACCAGAGGGCGGTAAAAACCAGCGTTAGGAGCCTCTAACGCTGGTTTTGACGGCTACCGCCCAACTCTAAATCTAGGCCTAAGAAACTAGTGGGCAAAGTTGTACCATAGGACTATAACAGAATTACCAACATAGCGAAACTACCGTAGCTCTTTAACACCACAAAAATAATGAGACATACAATTCAGAAGTAGTGGCTCCCAAAACAAAAGAATAATAATAATAAATGAAAAAAAAGAAAGAAGAAAAAAAAGAGAAAAAAAGTAAAATTGAGAAAACAATTGAGAAAAAATAGAGAGTGACTCTCAACAACGATCTTTTTAGGAATGCCTGTCAATCTAGATGGTTATTAAGTCCCTTTGGAATTAATGCTTCAAGATGATAAGTGTTAGACCTGGCAGCTTTTTGGCGTGTCTTCCCTGTCTTTTTGCCTTCTGACCTCCTGGTTTTGGACTCTGTTTTTGCTGGTTTATTGTCTCTGCACACTTTACCACTGCTAATCAGTGCTAAAGTGCAAGTGCCTCCTAGGTAAATTGTACTGTTGATTGGTTTATCCATGATTGGCATATTTGATTTACTGGTATGTCCCTAGTAAAGTGCACTAGAGGTGCCCAGGGCCTGTAAATCAAATGCTACTAGTGGGCCTGCAACACTGGTTGTGCCACCCACATAAGTAGCCCTGTAATCATGTCTCAGACCTGCCACTGCAGTGTCTGTGTGTGCAGTTTTCAACTGCCAATTTGACTTGGCAAGTGTACCCACTTGCCAGGCCTAAACCTTCCCTTTTCTTACATGTAAGACACCCCTAGGTAGCCCCATGGGCAGGGTGCAGTGTATGGTTAAGGTAGGACATATAGTAATATGGTTTATATGTCTTAACACTGAAATACTGCCAAATTCGGTTTTCACTGTTGCAAGACCTATCCCTCTCATAGGTTAACATGGGGGCTACCTTTATAAATGATTAAAGCGTAGATTCCCTTTGAGAGCAGATGGACAGGTGGAGTTTGGGGTCCCTGAGCTCACAATTTAAAAATACATCTTTTAGTAAAGTTGGTTTTGAGATTGTGTGTTCGAAAAATGCCACTTTTAGAAAGTGAGCATTTTCTTGCTTAAACCATTCTTTGACTCTTCCTTGTTTGTGGATTCCCTGTCTGGGTCAGTTTGACAGTTGGGCTGTTTGCACCTCTCACTAGACAGTAACACAAAGGGAGCTGGGTTGTAGCCCGCATTTCCTGATGAGCCATCTCTGCTAGGAGGGAGGGGAGGAGTGGTCATTCACACCTGAAAGGACTGTGTCTGCCCTCACACAATGCAGACTCCAACCCCCTGGTGTGTGCCTGAGGCCTTGCCTGGGCAAGGCAGGATTTCACAAGCAAGTGAGAATCTTCTTTGAAGTGAACATACTTCAAAGGCCAAAATGGGTATAAGAAGAGCACCCAAAACTACAGACTTTAGAATCTTTCTGGAATCTTTCTAGGATCTTGCTGGACTCACAAGGAACCTCTGCAAGGAGAAGAGCTGAAGAGCTGGATGAGGAGTACTGTCCCTTTGCTGTGTTGCTTTGCTGGACTGGCCAGCAGTGGCTGCTTCTGCCTGAAAAGAGTACAAAGGGTAAACTTTGCTGTGTGTCCTGCTTGAGAAAGTTCTCCAAGGGCTTGGAGTAGAGCTTGCCTCCTATTGGAAGTCTCAGGGACACCAAAGACTTCAGTTTCCTTGACCTGCAGCACTGGGAACTGTGTGTTTTGTGCTGTTCAAGAGGAGAAATCACTGCGACGCCGCCACCGATGCCGCTGGCCTGCACCGTGACTTGTCGACGCCGCACGGAGCTGCATTGCCCCACTTTGCACCGCAACCCTGGTCTCACCGACGCCGTCATCGGACAACTTCACCGAGCCGCTGCTCGCACCACGACCTGTGGGCCCCGCACTCTGGCATCGCCTGCTCACACCGCTCGTGAGGTACACAAAGCACCGTCCCATCCCACACCACAGCCCCGGCTCCCCGACGCCAGCATCATTGACTCCAGTGTCGTCACCAGGCATCCTGGCCTTCACCGTGACCTGTGGACACCGTACCTCACACCGCCCAACTTCACACCGCAGCCCTGGTCTCACCGACGCCTCTGGACATCATCACCGAACCGCTGCCTGCACCGTAACCTGTGGGCACCACATGTTGCATCGTCCCACTTCGCACCGCAGCCCCGACACCGGCGCACCTAGCGTCATCAGCCCAGAGTTCGATCCACAATGCATGTGAACACGAAGGGCCCAACAACTCCTGCACCTACTCCGGAAGCAACGCCGCTCTCCGGAGCTCACCACAAGGATCGCGATGCCCTGCAAATCCAAGGTACTGTTTGCGGGTCTTCCTGACACCGTAGCTGGCCCGCGACGCCTCGGCCGGCCTGAACTATTGTTTTTGTGTATCACGATGCCGTGATAGCCCCAGGTGGATCTATCGACTGCAAGGAACTGTGTTTTTGAATACATCTTGCAGCATTCATATTTTTATTACTGTATGCTGGATTTTTATCGTATTTGGTCTTGTTTTAAATAGTTAAATATTGGCTATCTTTTTCTAAAACTGGTGTGGTGCCCTTTTGTAGTGTTTTCACTGTGTTACTGTGTGTTATGTGCAAATGCTTTACACAGTGCTTCTGAGATAAGCCTACTGCTCGTGCCAAGCTACCAAGGGGGTGAGCAGGGGTTATCTGAGTGGGTATCTCCCTTATCCTAACTAGAGTGAGGGTCCCTACTTGGACAGGGTGCAAACCGACTGCCAACTGGAGACCCCATTTCTAACAATAAGTCCATCCCTCCTCCCTCTGTAGGAGTGATCTGTTACGGTCACCCCCTCAACACATAGGGGGGATATGATCGATGATCGTATATTTAAGATCTGTCACACTGTGATGAAGTTCCTGGAAATGTCGTGCCACTGGTTGTTCCAAAAATCTCTTGTTGATAGCTGTCTGGATGGTGGAACGATGGTTCGTCATTCGTGTCTGGAGGTCGTCACAGGTCTTTCCAACATAAAAAAAGACTGCAGGTGCAATGGAGCAATTACACGGTATATGTGGTTGTGCACATAAAGTGGTATTTATGTTTGTAGCTCTTCCTCCTATAAGGATGTGAAAAGGATGATCCAGTGATAAGGCCTCCACAGGTGGTACAGCCCAGGCAACGATAAACAACAGGTTTTTTGGTATCAACCCAGGTCGTCTTTTTATAAAAATGTTGCGGGTCAGTTCTGACCAGAAAATCTCTAAGAGACCTATCCCTTTTGCAACCTATTCGTAAAGATAACATATTCAATAGGGGAAGAGACTGATTGCTACTGATGATTTCCCAATGCTTTTTAATTGAAGCTGCTATTCCTCTTTTGTCGCCATTTTAAGTTGTGACAAATGTCATTCTGTTGTTGTCAGTCATTCTTTTGGTATTTGGGACTTCCAAAAGTTCCTACATTGGTCTTTGAGAAGTTTAGTGGGGTAACTGCGTTCATGGAAGTGATCCTCCATCTCAGACAGCTGAAGATCCCGGTTTGACTCCTCTGTGTTATTTCTTAGTACCCTTTGTAATTGGGACTTAAGAAGTGCCTTTTTTAGTGCCAGGGGATGACAGCTGGTACAATGTAGCAGTGCGTTTTGATCTGTTTCTTTTCTAAATAAGGTAGACAGAATCCTACCCTCACTTTTGTATAACCGCACATCGAGAAAGTAAATTTGTGACTGGTCATAATGTATCTTAAAACTTGTCAGCTTCACATATAATCTGAGTATTGTTGTATTATACGTGAAGCTGAAAAGGGTGGAGCAGTGGGCTTACTAAATTACAGTGACTACAAGACAGAAATAGTCTAACAACTAATAGATCAAAGTACATATAGAAAATTAACATGTGATCCTATACTTGGATTTAAGAAACAAATTGACCATTATTTACTAGCGGCCTATGAACAGGGCATCCTAAACAAGGATACACTGGCTTACCTTACAGTTACCCACCCAAGGATTCCAGTATTTTATTTGTTACCCAAGATCCACAAACAACTTCATAATCCTCCAGGGAAACCTATACTCTTGGCTATTGGGTCACTTCAACAACCCATAGCCACTTTTGTGGACTCCTTCCTTAAGCCCTTAGTTATAAACATGCCCTCCTACTTGAGAGACTTTATGTCAGGGTTCCTTTTGGTCTCCTGTAGGAATCTACAGAAATAATTCCTGTGAGTTTTGAATTAGATGTCATTTGAAGGCGTATACACTTTTAAGTAGTTTTCTTAATTTGTATGTAGCTAGTATTAGACTCCGAAGATTTATTCCTTTGAAACTGAGAAAATAATATGAGTCTTAATATACTTAATTGGGAGTTTAGGCACTGGGTTATCAAGTGGTTAAACAACTCCCCATTAAGCTAGAAAAGGATATATGTATATATACTCATATAATATTCATATACAATATAAAAATGGCTAAGGATGACTGAGTTAGTCAAACGAGAATCAATTATTGTGAAACAAAGTTGCAATACATACAACACTTTAGCAGTTCTTTGAAAGAAGTACATGGAGGAGGAACACAACTGGTATATAAACATATAAGAAACTGCCTTGCAAAAATGTACCTTGAACTAAGAGGGTAAGTTCAGTCCGATGTTACACACTACAGAGGTAGCATGAAGAAACCTCCACTGAGACACTATAGACAGGATTCGGAGGATGGTAAACTGAAGACGAAATCAGAGGCTCTGGAAACAGCTGAGTGGAAGGAGAGTAGGAAGCTTCTGAACAGCAGCATGAGCGATAGCGGCAAATTCACTTGATATTAGGAAAGGAGACCTGTATACAAACAGGTAAATCATTGAAGTAGGATAAGTTAGGCAGATAGACTACTCAAACCCAGAGTAGTGCATGAACGTAGCATGAAATGATTCTCTTAGTTAGGTATACAGGAATCACGACCTGGAACCTGCTAATAGTTCAGGAAAGAAAGCTGTTAGAGAGAGAAATTACCAAGCAATGTGCAACGTTAGGAGGAGCCTTATAAACAGGATGCTGAAAGATAATTGAGTATAGTTAAACACAGCAGCAGACTGTCAAGGTAATCCTTAAAGGAGAACACACAGATGGAGTATATAACAAGGAATCCGTGACACTCTGCTCTATTACTGGAATTATTGTCCCTAATGGAAGGGATAGGTGAAGATGACTATCTTGTAACACACAACGTAAATAGCCTTTACACTGTTATTCCTTATAATGAGGGCTTCCATGTCATCGCAATACAACTGGCAAAATACCCATACGTGGGACCACCCCATGATCTTCTACTGTACCTCCATGAATTCTGTTTGAGTGCCAATTTTTTCTGGTTTAAAAATCAATTCTTCTTACAGTTAACAGGGACAGTGATGGGGTCCAATGTGGCCCCATTCTATGCAAATTTGTTCATGTCTATCTTTGAAGAATTTGAAACATATTTATTTTGAATAGATCATATTAAGTTCTTTGGGAGGTGCATTGAAGATCTGTTTCTTGGCTGGACGGGGACCATGAAAGAATTAGAAGCATGGTTCACTCAACTGAATTCCACTAACCCAGCACTTAAATTTTAAGATGCAGTATGATGAGTCACAGATTGACTTTCTCGATGTGCGGTTATACAAAGGTGAGGGTAGGATTCAGTCTACCTTATTTTGAAAAGAAACAGATCAAAACGCACTGCTACATTGTACCAGCTGTCATCCCCAGGCACTATAAAAGGCACTCCCTAAGTCCCAATTACAAAGGTTAGTAAGAAATAACACAGAGGAGTCAAACTGGGATCTTCAGCTGTCTGAGATGGAGGATCGCTTCCATGAATGAAGTTACCCTACTAAACTTCTCAACAACCAATGTAAGAAACTTTTGGAAGTCCCAAATACCAAAAGAATGACTGACGACAACAGAATGACATTTGTCACAACTTACACTGGAGACAAAAGAGGAATAGCAGCTTCAATTAAAAAGCATTGGGAAATCATCAGTAGCGATCAGTCTCTTCC
Organism: Bombina bombina; assembly: GCF_027579735.1. Classification (NCBI taxonomy): domain Eukaryota; kingdom Metazoa; phylum Chordata; class Amphibia; order Anura; family Bombinatoridae; genus Bombina; species Bombina bombina. The sequence continues at coordinate 785,397,270 of NC_069499.1, forward strand.
CCTATTGAATATGTCATCTCCACAAAAAGGTTACAAAAGGGATAGCTCTCTTAGAGATATTCTGGTCAGAAGTGACCCACAACATTTTTATAAAAAGACAACGTCGTTGCCTGGGCGGTACCACCTGTGGAGGCCTTATCACTGGATCGTCCTTTTCACATACGTATAGAAGGAAGAGCTACAAACATAAATACTGCTTAACGTGCACAAACACATATATTGTGTATTTGCTCCATTGCACCTGCAGTCTTTTTTATGTTGGAAAGACCTGTGACAACCTCCAGACATGAGGCGAACCATCGGCCCACCATCCGGACAGCTATTAACAAGGGATCTTCAGGACAACCGGTGGCACAGCATTTCCAGGAACTTTAACACAGTGTGACAGATCTTAAATATATAATCATCAATCATATCCCCCCTATGAGTAGAGGGGGTGACCGTAACAGATTACTGCTACAAAGGGAGGCGAGATGGACTTATCATCTTGAAACATTAATTCCAAAGGGACTTAATACCTATCTAGATTGGCAGGCATTCCTATAAATATGAAACTAGGGTCTACTATTATGACTGACTATGTGAATAGCCAGATAAATGCTGCACCTTTTGTGGCACATAATACGGGACATATTGGACATATTGGTAGATGTTAGCGCATATGTATTAGTGATGCGATATTGCTATCACGATAAGAAGTTTGGATATGCTGATGAATGCTGGTGCATTACTGCACAATAACAAGTGCTGATAAATGGAGAGAACTTTTATAAGCTCCTTTACAATAGCTTATATATATGGAAAGTGTCTCTATTATAGTGTAGTGCTTTTTTGCCCTCTGAGTAAATTGGAGAAAAAACTTTTTGGAGTGTACCTTTAGTATTCGAATTGTCTGAACTGTCTGAATTATCCTTGTTTGGTTTTGTTCTTGTATATAAGGTTTTCTCTTTGACTTTATTAAGTTTTTTTATTTTCTTTACTCTTGAACAACATTGCTTATAATGGCCGAAATTCTTTCGGAATGTTGTGTACTAGTACAGGGACAGCACTGTAAATGAGATGTATTTTGTTCTGTTTTTATATACACACATGTTTTTGTTTTTCACTGTACTTTATTTTTATGTTTTAAATTTAGTTATGTGTGGGCAAGAGTGTGGGCAGGTATTACCTGATATAAGGATAGGTTGTGTACATGCTCATTATGTCTCTGATGAAGCGCCACTAGAGGGCGGGAAACGCGTCAGACACCTTTTTGCTATGTTTGTTTCTTTCATCTGTATGCAATAAATTTGCTTTATGATATTTGAACTTTTTGTGCAGCTCTTCCGTTCTTCTTATTCCTATAAATATCTTTGTTGAGAGCCACTCTCTATTTTTTCTAAAAAAAAAATTTAATTTTTTCCTTTTTTTTCTTTTTTTCTTCTTTTCTTTTTTTTTTCCATTTATTATTATTATTATTATTATTATTTTGTTTTTTGAGCCACTACTTCTGAATTGTATATCTCATTATATTTGTGGTGTTAAAGAGCCACAATAGTTTTGTTATGTTGTTAATTCTGTTATAGTCATATAGTACAACTTTGCACACTAGTTTGCTAGTATGCTATTATGTTTGGTAATTATAACTTCTCTTAGATTGATTACTGTGGGGTTTCATTGCTGCTGTACATTTTGACATTTTCTCTGATGTGGTCAGTGTTATTTTGTTGCTTTATTACTTTAGTTTTGCATTATGTTAAATTTGTTCAGCTGTTATTTTGCCTAAGCCATTCCTATTCCACATTGTTGGATATAAGCCAATCACGCACTCCCTTTTGTTGGTGTACTTGATTGCTATGGCAACCACTGAGGCATCATTGGTCTTTTAGTACGACTTACGCAGTATATACACATTGTACATGCAGACTCTATTGGTCTTTATGCTCCATTTTCATACATTCCCTGACTTTGTTATAGCTTCCTAATATTAATATTATATTATATTGCTGATGGTGGAAGAGTGTCCCTGAATCTCCATATATACGCCGAACCCTTTCAGATTAGATGGTATTTGCTTAATTGTCTTTGTTCCTTCACTGTTTGTATAGTTGGTTGCTATGCCAACACTCGAGGCACGATTGGATATGGGAAATGTAGCATAAATACACCTTGTCTGTATTACAAGTGTTTATTGATAATAGGTATATCCTCTGGTCATTTATTGCTGTTTTTTAGACTGTCTGATTATGTTTATTTTTTTAGACGGCACTGGCCCACGTTGCCCGGGATGATGGCATCATGGTTAAAGGCCTGTCTCCCCGGGAGGGCTTGGAGACCAGTATTTGTTACACAGCATACAAGTTTGGTGGAGGGTAAGTTTTATTGTACACACTTTTTGTCTGAGGATGGACCGTATGGTCCGAAAACTTTCACAAATAAAGTGAAAAATTGATAAAAGGATCCCTATTGGAGTGCACTTTCTTTGCTGCTGTTTATAAATAGTTTTGATGCACCCTGGGTTGTTGCTTTTGGATGTCTGGACTGTGATCTGTTTGGACTTTTATATATATATATATATATATATATATATATATATATATATATATATATATATATATATATAAGAAGAAAAAAACAAATGCAAACGGCTTCTCCAATTTCCAACCTCGATTTTATTCTTGTTAAAAATCTATGTTATACATGATCATCAAAATTCACAGGACAACTTGCAAACAAAGGCTGCTGCTGACATGTTTCGCCACTCAAGGCGTAATCATAGCTGCAGGTAAAATCACAGCCTACCTATTTAAGGCAGCTGGACAAATACTATTGGTTAAAACTTTGATTTGTTACACAAGTTGTGCTTGGGGATTTTAACCCCATATGCACTTTAAACATACATGCCTCTTGATTATACATTTGTGTAGTAATCCATATACATTACTTATTTACCAATGCTTATACACAACATTAAACGAATACATCCGCTATGCTTGTAAGGTAAAACATGCAAGAGAACTTTAAAGATACAGAAATAGATATTTTGAGATGTAATCGAGTACTAATATATATATATATATATATATATATATATATATATATATATATATATATATATATATATATATATATATATATATATATATATAAATCCCCAAAGAAGAAGAATATTCACAGTTCCATCAAAAAAGGCACTCGCTGGTCTTCATAAGAAAAAAAACTTTTATTTTAGGTCATCATAAAGAAGACATAATGTGTATATATATATATATATATATATATATATATATATATTTAAACATATATACATGCAATACACAAATTTAAATTTAGACATACTGTATGTATACAATATAGCCCTTTCCATTCAACCACCTTGTTAAAATAACCAAGGCATAGACATGTCATGTGAAAATACTAAAATGTTTTTTCAGCATGGTGTGTGTCTCAAACTATTTTAAGGGTTTTTGTGAAAAAAATATGCAAAAAGTATAGATTGGAATATGTGTTATAATTGCTTCCTATGTTAAGTATCTAACAAGTTGCAAAGTTATTTGAAAAACACACAAAGTCAAAAAAAAAAAAAAAAAAAAACATTGAGATTTTATTTATTTAAAAAAATGGCTAATATGAATTTTTGGAAACTATTCTATAATGTGCAAAGTAATTAGAAAAAAAAATGCTTCATCATTCATATTTAGCTAGGAAATCATTAATGTGAACTATAGAATCCTAATGTTTAAAAATATATTTTCAACCTATCCCAGACTAACCATTTAGAGAGTTGACTTTCAAACCAAACTTCACTGTGATACTATTTAAGAATGTTTACAGTTCAGTTCTGTGACATGACATAGCACTTTCAAAACTTTCTTAATATACTTTGCTTCAAAGTTTGTAATAATTATGATTCAACTCTTTATATAAACACTGCTGTTTTGCAGATTCTTCAATTTAGATAAAGTCAGCTCCATTTTTAAGTCCAATGTGTTTCTCCTAAGCATTCTCTTTTCTCCTTTCTTTTTTTTATTTTCCTATGTCCCTGTCTTTTCCTAAGTTTTCAATATTGTACAGTGATGTGTGAAATTACTTACCTAAAAATGGTCTCAAAGCATTTATTGCAAACTTGTAGTTTGCCTAAAACTGGTTTGTCTTCACCCTGGAAAGGACTGGGAGTCTAACTCTGAATAAAGTATTTACACAATGCTGAGTCATGTGCTTTTAAAGTTAAAAAAAAAAATGTTTTTACAAATAACTGAAGCAGATTGGAGGAAGAAAAAGTAAAAGGTTAATGCAAATGAATGAGAAAACTGCACAACACTGATAGGAAACATTGATGATCATAACTGGTTTTGACCTTTTGCAATTTAATGAAATGAATTGAAATGATCAACATTTTATTTTAATATAATTTAGTTTCATATGGCATGAAGAGATTTGTTTTTTTATATACACAAATAAAATTAAATTGGCACAAGTTAATGCAGGTTTTCTGTGATCTTATTTCATTGGTGGAGATAATTTATCCAATCATTCAATGGTTTATGAATTCATAAAAAAACTAAGCATCTTTAAGGATTACTGTGCTTAATTTTATTCCTAAAAAAAGAAGATAAAATATTAAAAATACCAAGTTTTAATATAAATACAAAAAAGTAGTGTATAATTTAATTTATTGTGTCAAAAAGAAGAAAAATATATTGATGAAGGAACATTTAGTCACACAGCAATACCATTTAGAAACTTAGCTTTATTTTAAAAGCAATAATATTTATAAAACTAGGCGAGGTAGCGCAAATAAGCAGATAGCGCAAATATGCAGGTTTGGAGAAATAGGACAAATTAAAAGTAAAATTAAAAGTAAAATATTTTATTTATTCTCCAGATATTGGAAATTCGAACAATCTAAAATGAACTTAAATAATGATACCTCTTAAAAAATTACTAATAAAACACACATCATGCACCATTCATTCTTCCTAAATGTATATTACCACAGAGCTCTGTATAGAGAATGTTTTATATGATCAACATTCAAATATTCAACAATAGTGATTATTTGAATGTTGATTATATAAAACATTCTCTATAATTGATTCCAATGGGAATTGATTCCTATGGGGAATTGATTCCTATGGGGAAACCAAATTTATTATTACACCTAACACCCTAACATGAACCCCAAGTCTAAACACTCCTAATCTTAAATTTATTAACCCCTAATCTGCCTCCCCCGACATCACCAACACCTACATTATACTTATTAACCCCTAATCTGCCGTTCCGGACATCCCCACCACTATAATATACATATTACCCCTAAACCACCGCACTCCCGCATCACAAACACTAGTTAAATATTATTAACCCCTAATCTGCCGCCCCTAACATCGCCCCCACCTACCTACATTTATTAACCCCTAATCTGCCGCCCCCAACGTTGCCGCCACTAAACTAAAATTATTAACCCCTAAACATAAGTCTAACCCTAACACCCCCTAACTTAAATATAATTAAAATAAATCTAAATACAAATTACTATCATTACCTAAATAATTCCTTTTAAAACTAAATACTTACCTGTAACATAAACCCTAGGCTAGCTACAATATAACTAATAGTTACATTGTAGGTATCTTAGGTTTTATTTTTATTTCACATGCAAGTTTGGATTTATTTTAACTAGGTAGAATAGTTACTAAATATTTATTAACAATTTACTAACTACCTAGCTAAAATAAATACAAATTTACCTGTAAAAGAAAACCTAACCTGTCTTACACTAACACCTAACCTTACACTACAATTAAATAAATTACATTTATTAAATAAAATTACCTAAATTACAAAAAAAACCCCACTAAATTACACAAAATTAAAAAAGAAATTATCAGATATTTAAACTAATTACACCTAATCTAATAGCCCTATCAAAATAAAAAAAGCCCCCCAAAATAAATAAAACCCTAGCCTAAACTAAACTACCAATAGCCCTTAAAAGAAATCAGCTCTTTTACCTTAAAAAAAAAAAAATACCAACACCCCCCCAACAGTAAAACCCACCACCCACACAACCAACCCCCCAAATAAAATCCTAACTAAAAAATCTATTTTAACTATTTTTCCGCCCAAAAGCCCTAATCTAAAAATAAAACCCACCCAATAAACCCTTAAAAAAACCTAACACTAACCCCCGAAGATCTACTTACAGTTTTTGAAGACCCGACCTCCATTCTCAATGAAGCCGGCAGAAGTACTCAACGAAGCGGCAGAAGTCTTCATCCAACCTGGCAGAAGTCTTCATCCAACTGGGCAGAAGTCTTCATCCAGACGGCATCTTCTATCTTCATCCATCTGGGGCAGAGTGGGTCCATCTTCAAGACATCTGGCACGGAGCATCCTCTTCAATCGACGTCTTCTTCCGAATGAGGTTTCCCTTTAAATGACGTCATCGAAGATGGTGGCCTTAGATTTCGATTGGCTAATAGATTTATATCAGCCAATCGGAATTAAGGTTGAAAAAATCCTATTGGCTGTTGCAATCAGCCAATAGGATTGAGCTTCAATCCTATTGCCTGATCCAATCAGCCAATAGGATTGAGCTTGCATTCTATTGGCTTTTCCAATCAGCCTATAGAATGTAAGCTCAATCCTATTGGCTGATTGGATCAGCCAATAGGATTGAAGCTCAAACCTATTGACTGATTGCAACAGCCAATAGTATTTTTTCAACCTTAATTCTGATTGGCTGATAGAAATCTATCAGTCAATTGGAATCTAAGGGACGTCATCTTGGATGACATCATTTAAAGGGAAACCTCATTCGGAAGAAGATGTCGATTGAAGAGGATGCTCAGCGCCAGATGTCTTGAAGATGGACCCGCTCCGCACTGCATGGATAAAGATAGAAGATGCCATCTGGATAAAGACTTTTGCCCGGTTGGATGAAGACTTCTGTCCGGTTGGATGAAGACTTCTGCTGGCTTCGTTGAGGATGGATGTCGGGTCTTCAAAAACTGTAAGTGGATCTTCGGGAGTTAGTGTTAGGCTTTTTTAAGGGTTTATTGGGTGGGTTTTATTTTTAGATTAGGGGTTTGGGCACTTGAAAAAGAGCTAAATGCCCTTTTAAGGACAATGTCCATCCAAATGCCCTTTTCAGTGCAATGGGGAGCTAAGGTTTTTTTAGTTTGGATTTTATTTGGGGGGTTGGTTGTGTGGGTGGTGAGTTTTACTGTTGGGGGTTGTTTGTATTTTTTTTACAGGTAAAAGGGCTGATTTATTTGGGGCAATGCCCCACAAAAGGCCCTTTTAAGGGCTATTGGTAGTTTAGTTTAGGCTAGGTTTTTTTTAATTTTGGCGGGCTTTTTTATTTTGATAGGGCTATTAGATTAGGAGTAATTAGTTTAAATATCTGATAATTTCTTTTTTTGTTTTGTGTAATTCAGTGTTTGTTTTTGTTTGTTATTTAGGTAATTGTATTTAATTAATGTAATTTATTTAATTGTAGTGTAATGTTAGGTGTTAGTGTAAGGCAGGTTAGGTTTTATTTTACAGGTAAATTTGTATTTATTTTAGCTAGGTAGCTAGTAAATAGTTAATAACTATTTAGTAACTATTCTACCTAGTTAAAATAAATACAAACTTGCCTGTAAACTAAAAATAAACCCCAAGCTAGCTACAATATAACTATTAGTTATATTGTAGCTATCCTAGGTTTTATTTTACAGGTAAGTATTTAGTTTTAAATAGGAATTATTTAGGTAATGATAGTAGGTTTTATTTAGATTTATTTTAATTATATTTAAGTTAGGGGGTGTTAGGGTTAGGGTTAGGTTTAGGGGTTCATAAATTTAGTATAGTGGCGGAGGACGTTGGGGGCGGCAGATTAGGAGATAATAAGTATAATGTAGGTGGCGGTGATGTTAGGGGTGGCAGATTAGGGGTTAATATTATTTAACTAGTGTTTGTGATGCGGGAGTGCTTGTGGTTTAGGGGTTAATATGTTTATCATAGTGGCGGTGATGTCCGGAGCGGCAGATTAGGGGTTAATAATTGTGTTTTATTATTTGCAATGCGGGAGGGCCTCGGTTTAGGGGTTAATAGGTAGTTTATGGGTGTTAGTGTACTTTTTAGCACTTTAGTTATGAGTTTTATGCTACAGCTTTGTAGCGTAAAACTCATAACTACTGACTTTCAGTTTACGGTTTGGATCTTGGCGGTATAGGCTGTACCGCTCACTTTTTAGCCTCCCAGGCAGACTCGTTATACCGGCACTGTGGAAGTCTCATTGAAAAAGGACTTTTTGAAAGCTGCAGTAATTATGTTGTGTTACGGCCAAAAAAGTGTGCGGTACAGATATACCTCCAAGACTCGTAATACCAGCCGTAGTGAAAAAGCACCTTAACGCTGCTTTTTCACTCATACCGCAAAACTCGTAATATAGCCGATGGTTATTTTACCTGCTCTCACCAAAGGTAATCCTTAAAATCTGGCCTGTTAGGGAGACCTGAGGACAGGTTTGAAAACCAGTGTGCTAACCTGACGTGCATTAAATTCTATTGTGCTCAAGCAAACTCGTTTACTTTAAACTTGTAATACGCTCGCTACTTCCAACCTACACAAGGAGCTGCGATAAACCCTTTATCACTTGTGTGCAATACTCGGAATCTAGCCCTTAATGTTCCAAATAATGTATTCCATTTCCAGGTAGAGAACACATAGAAAAGCATTTCAGGAAATCACAATTTTTATTTATTTAACAAAAACATTTTTGCAATCAGTTTTATTTGTAGTCATGTGTTTTCATATAAACAACATTTATATACTTTAAATCATAGTGACATTTCTAAAATTATGAAATCTTATGGAAACTGTAGTCAAATTTAACACCTAAGTAAACTACATTTTCCGATGTTTTATAGTTAAAGGGATACTGTACAGTAGTATTTTTTACCTTAATGTGTTCTTAATGACTTTTTTTCATAAGGTTCATGGTATTAAAGGCACATTCCAGTCAAATTTAAATGCACATAAATTCATTACATCTTTGTATAGACATCTGCTCAGAGCACCAATGGGGCTTGTATTATGTCATCAGTTAACAAATTAAGTCATTACTAGATTATACAAGCACCTTAGGCTCTCTAAGCAAGTGTTCTGTTTAAAATGCTGGTGCACAGTGCATACTTAAATACACTTTTGAAACAGCTATAACTTTTATTAGAATCATTTCTGCTAATACATGTATAATACAAAAATGTTTCTATTCAGAACTGAAATGCATCCATGGGGATTCCAATTTTAGCTGGAAAGTCCCTTTAAGCGATTACATTTATTGGTATTGCTGCTTTAGGTCTATCTTTGTAATTGCAATATCTTGCTTTACTCATTGCAAGCACCAATCCACAATGAAAATGTCAGTACCTTAGTATTGGCCTATGTGTAGAGAAAGAGAAAGAGCATCTGGGCTGGCGAGATAATTTAACCATTTTCACCAGTACTTCTATTACCCTGGTAATTCTCTAAAGCCACCTTTTAATCTGAAAACAGAGGCCTAGATTTAGAGTTGGGCGGTAGCCGTCAAAACCAGCGTTAGAGGCTCCTAACGCTGGTTTTTTACCGCCCTCTGGAATTTGGAGCCAGTCATTAAAGGGTCTAACGCTCACTTTCCAGCCGCGACTTTTCCATACCGCAGATCCCCTTACGTCAATTGCGTATCTTTTCAATGGGATCTTTCTAACGCCGGTATTTAGAGTCGTGGCTGAATGTGAGCGTTAAAAATCTAACGACAAAAACTCCAGCCGCAGAAAAAAGTCAGTAGTTAAGAGCTTTCTGGGCTAGCGCCGGTTCATAAAGCTCTTAACTACTGTGCTCTAAAGTACACTAACACCCATAAACTACCTATGTACCCCTAAACCGAGGTCCCCCCACATCGCCGCCACTCTATTAAAATTTTTTAACTCCTAATCTGCTGACCGCACGCCGCTGCCACCTACGTTATCCCTATGAACCCCTAATCTGCTGCCCCTAACAACGCCGACCCCTATATTATATTTATTAACCCCTAATCTGCCCCCTCACCATCGCCTCCACCTGCCTACACTTATTAACCCCTAATCTGCCGAGCGGACCGCACCGCTACTATAATAAAGTTATTAACCCCTAATCCGCCTCACTCCCGCCTCAATAACCCTATAATAAATAGTATTAACCCCTAATCTGCCCTCCCTAATATCGCCGACACCTAACTTCAAGTATTAACCCCTAATCTGCCGATCGGAGCTCACCGCTACTCTAATAAATTGTTTAACCCCTAAAGCTAATTCTAACCCTAACACCCCCCTAAGTTAAATATAATTTTATTCTAACTAAATAAATTAACTCTTATTAAATAAATTATTCCTATTTAAAGCTAAATACTTACCTGTAAAATAAACCCTAATACAGCTACAATATAAATTATTATTTTACAGGCAACTTTGTATTTATTTTAACCAGGTACAATAGCTATTAAATAGTTAATAACTATTTAATAGTTACCTAGCTAAAATAATTACACAATTACCTGTAAAATAAATCCTAACCTAAGTTACAATTAAACCTAACACTACACTATCAATAAATAAATTAAATAAACTACCTACAATTATCTACAATTAAACCTAACACTACACTATCAATAAATAAATTAAATAAACTACCTACAATTATCTACAATTAAACCTAATACTACACTATCAATAAATACATTAAATACAATTCCTACAAATAAATACAATTAAATAAACTAACTAAAGTACAAAAAATAAAAAAAAAACTAAGTTACAAAAAATAAAAAAATATTTACAAACATTAGAAAAAAATTACAACAATTGTAAACTAATTACACCTAAAAAAATGCCCTACCCTATTCTAAATTACAAAAGTTCAAAGCTCTTTTACCTTACCAGCCCTTAAAAGGGCCCTTTGCGGGGCATGCCCCAAAGAATTGAGCTCTTTTGCCTGTAAAAAAAAACATACAATACCCCCCCAACATTACAACCCACCACCCACATACCCCTAATCTAACCCAAACCCCCCTTAAATAAACCTAACACTAAGCCCCTGAAGATCTTCCTACCTTGTCTTCACCATGCGAAGGTATCACCGATCGTTCCAGGCTCCGAAATCTTCATCCAAGCCCAAGCGGGGGGCTAGACATCCATCATCCGGCTGAAGTCTTCTATCAAGCGATGGCTGAAGAAGTCCCGAAGAGGCTCCAAAGTCTTCATCCTATCCGGGAAGAAGAGTAGATCCGGACCGGCAACCATCTTCTTCCAAGCGGCATCTTCTATCTTCATCCGATGAGGACCGGCTCCATCTTGAAGACCTCCACCGCGGACCCATCTTCTTCTTCCGACGACTTCCCGATGAATGACGGTTCCTTTAAGGGACGTCATCCAAGATGGCGTCCCTCGAATTCCGATTGGCTGATAGGATTCTATCAGCCAATCGGAATTAAGGTAGGAAAATTCTGATTGGCTGATGGAATCAGCCAATCAGAATCAAGTTCAATCCGATGGCTGATCCGATCACCCAATCAGATTGAGCTCGCATTCTATTGGCTGATATGGGGATATCGTGCACGAGCACATTTTTGAAGCTGGCCGCGTCCGTAAGCACCGCTGGTATCTAGAGTTGCAGTGGCGTTAAATTATGCTCTACGCTCCCTTTTTGGAGCCTAACGCAGTGAAAACCCAGCCATTCTGTGATCTCTAAATACCAGTGGTATTTAAAAGGTGCGGGAGAAAAAAAGCACGCACCCCTTTGGCCGCCAAACTCTAAATCTATCCGAGAGTGTCTCGGTAAGGAGGGTATACTGAATTTTTTTTAGGGAAATTAGTTGCATACATTTCAAAAGTGCACAACAAAAGTCATAATTTAAAAATCATAAAAAAAACAAATAATTGAGCAATTCACACAAAAATTAGAAGAAAACTATTTTATTGTTAAGGCACATCAAAAATAGTAACAAAATTATTCACCAAAAATCATATTTATATATAAATTACACACAATTATATATTACATATGCACAGTGTAAAAAGTAATTTAAGTCCACTGGACGTGTATAAAAAACATTTAGGGACAGATTACAAGTGGAGTGCAAATGTTTATGCCGATTTACGCTAGAATGATTAGAGATCTGATTAACTGGTTCCCAAAACTAAAAAGTGTCACAAAACACATCAAAAATACATTACATAGCGATCATGGGGGGCGGAGCCAAGCCGTGCTGGTACATGGCAGCACATTAGGAGAGCTCCGTAGTAGCCAACACTCTCTATCCTATTTGCATGGGGCCGGAGATTCTCTACCCTAACTATCAAAGCCATCAATTGCCTTCAAGATCCAGGACATAGGGCTCGATGATTGAAAGCTCTCTGGGCTAGCGAGATTATTAATGAATGTTCGCCAGTCCTTCTATTTCCCAGGCGGAATGATCTAAATCCATTTTTTTACCTGAAAACAGGGTGTCTCACTAAGGGGAATATATATATATATATATATATAGTATATATATATATATTCATATTAAATGTGCACAACAAAATTTGTATTTTAAACATTATACAAAACAAATATTTGAACCATTCACACAAAAATAAGCAGGGAAAATTGTATTGTTAAGGTGCATCAAAATCGTAACAAAATTCTCCTCCAAAAATTGTATGTTAACAAAAAGTAAAAATTAGTATGTAATTTACACAGGAATAAATCAAATTAAATATGCACAGAGTAAATCGTAAATTGTAGTACACTGGATGTGCAAAAATCACACAGAAATTTGAATTATAAATACAAAATGCACAGCGTTATTGTTGTTTTTTCGTAAAATGGGCTGAACATGGGCGTTCCATGGGCGTATATGACAATGGGGCATATGTATCACAAAGACCGATGCTCCATAACCTGTCCGCCTGCTCTGAGCAGACGGACAGACATTGCCGGAAATCAACCCGATCGAGTACAATCAGGTTGATTGACACCCCTGCTGGCGGCCTATTGGCCGCGAGTCTGCAGGGGGGTGGCGTTGCACCAGCAGCTCTTGTGAGCTGCTGGTGAAATGCTGAATACGGCGAGCGTATTGCTCGCTGTATTCAGCGAGGTCTGTCGGACCTGGATCCTCACTGTCGGATCAGGTCCAACAGACCTTAATAACCTAGAGGCCATAGTCTCACTAAATCCAGCGTAATTCTATAAAGATTTTTGCACTGCAGATATCAGTTTTTTTCTCACCAACTAAAAGGTGGCAAGCTTTTCTCAAAACAATAGAACACTTATACCCCCAACAGAAAAAAAAGTGCATACTAAAATATAGGCGAATGTAAGATGCTATAAGCAGAAAGCAGCTTAATGTTAGTTATATTGGCTGCAGGATTTTAATTTTAAAGTGCTCCCCCTGCTACCCCTAACTTTGCACTAAGGAGCGAAGTTTCCATAACCAGCAAGCTCAAATACTTTTAATAGGAGCCATCTCGCAACCCGCAGGGACTGCTCCTTTTTTACAATCATTGCACCGGGGAAGCCCTGCGAGTGTCAGTGAGAAAAAGAAGGTTTGAGCTGGCGAATAATATATCATCGAGCCCATAGTCAAAATCACCGCTGGCCATATCTCTGCAGCTTTCACTGGAGAAGCAGTTTGTTAGATCCCAGAGAGCTGCCATTTTGGATTGTAGCCTAGCATCGCCGAACTAAAATCCACCCAACATCATACTCCGGAAATTGCACATGGGTTGTGAGGTGACCTTGATCACATCAGCTACACATTCCCTAACATACCTGGTAAGAGTGGAACTTTGCAAAGGGCCTTACATCGCCACAGCACTTGCCAGCTATACCCAGCGCCCACGTGGCTAGGCAACAGCCGCAACTCTGAGAGAAACTGTGAGTAAGGTCAAGCTACAACAAGCAGGCTGACTACACAACTCCCATCACTGCTTACATAAAGCCTTACAAAACATTTACACCAGAAAAAGGGGTCAAGAATTTAAATGTCCCAAGCATAGACCTGAATATAGATATTGAAATACATAGCAAAACGGAGCCTACAGTTATCCACCACCATCACTTGCTAAGGCGGACAATAAATTAACGTGAGAGATATCATTTTTATTTATTACACGCAATTTCAGGACATATATAATAATCAAATAAAATTTCTCCCAAAAAACGACCTAGGAAAATGGACAAGCATACGAAACCACAACCCAGACAACCATCTGTATTCTCCTTTTTCCAAGCTACTGACCAAGCGACTAATGCTAAGTTCTTCACTAAGTGATACACAAGATGTCACACAAAGCCTCAAACCTGTTCAAATAAAGCTAAGCTACCTTACCTTTTCAAATCAGACTTGGAGTCTATGAAGTCATGTATCAAGAAAGAAGCTTAGAGACCCTTAAAAGGACCTTAATGAAATGGGTTCAAGAATTGACTTTTAAAAGGTTGGGTTGGGGTATTACTATTCTATAATATGACCCAGACTCTGCCTACCCTTCAAAAAAACAAATTATCCCAAAATTAATTTTAAAAAATGGTACCTTTAGAAATTATAAAGGATGGCACAAATATTGCTGGGAATGGGTAAAGGATTAATTAACTTTACTCATATAAACTCAAATAAATTTATCTCAAAAAGTGATCACCATAGATAAAAGTTCCAAAAGAACTTAGTAATATTACTACTTCAAATGTATTCAGGAATACGCCATTTTCTATTACTTATAAATAAAATATGGACGTTTGAAATGCAACGGATATGCACAGATAATGGTAAAATAAAAGTGTAAATATATTAATAAATTCAAATGATGGTAATGATTATTACGATGAAGTTTCGCTGGAATAGGTAGATTAAATAGTATGTTACAATGTATGCATGTTGCAAAAAGCTTGCAAATATACAAATTATTTCCAATTAATAAAGTAATAAAGTTTGAGTTTAAATACACAATAAGCTAAGCGCTAAAGATCTCCACAAAAGACTCAGTAAAAGGACAATTATTTTAAAATGTATTCTATCAAAAAAACAATCTCTCCTTTTATTTCAGGTTAGATAAAAAAAGAAGAGTCTTATACAATCAATGATAACAACATATATTAATTCATACACCGGTGTATCCATTCATACTTGGTATCCTAATATTAGAGCTATCAACTAAAAAACTCTAAAAAAAAATGACTGCACTTAAGAACTTTGAGGTGCTTGAAAATTCAAATGGATCGTGATATCACATAAAGCACTATCCTATTAATAGTCCTTTGCACTTTTCAAGGATTACTATTTCTCCAAGTGTTGTAATTATACAAATGCAGTGACTCAAAGGGACATAGTATAAATAAAGTCATATATATTTGATATAGTTACACTTTTATTTCAGCATTATCTGTGCTATCGTTGCATTTCAACATCCATACAGCAATAATCTGTACCCAATTTTTTAATTGCCACCCCTTACACACTTTAATCTAGAATATATATATATATATATATATTTTTTTTTTATGAGTAAAGAAAACTGCGTATTCCTAAATAGCATTTGAAGTAGTAATCTTACTAAGTTCTTTTGGAACTTTTATCTGTGGCGATCACTTTTTGAGATACAATTTTTTTAAAATGTATATGACTAACTAAATTAATTCATCCTTTACCCATTCCAGCAATATTTGCGCCATCCTTAATATTTTCTCATGAATTGACTACCTGGAAGAGGGGCAGGAAGCTCTGAATAAGCTAGTCAGTTCGAATACACAACAAATCTCTATTCAAGACTTGATGATGCAAACATTACAAGATAAAGTAAGAGGACCTTGCATAAATGTGGATGCAGGAATAATTTACGAATACCTGAGGATGTCAGACAAGAACAACTTAAAGCTTACTTGAAAGGCCTTTTTTCTGCATCTAATACCTCATTCCTCACCTTTACCTAATGAGGATATAGACAGAGTGCACAGGGCATTGCTCCCCCCTTCCCAAGCCACCTTTACCCCTAAGAGATGTGTTCATTAGGTTCCTAAGATACACCGTTAAAGAAGAAATCTGGCAGTGGACTAGAGCCAATCATACTATTTCATAATAAGGAACAATCTCTCGAAATCTTTCAAGCCCTCAGCCCATACATAATCCAAAGGCGCAGAGAGATCAAGTTTATAACGTCAGAATTACAAGAACACTGTATAAAGTATCGCTGGGGCTTTCCCTTTAGTCTGATTATCTCACATAATGGTTCACAACTCGTTTATAAAAACTTTAACGACCTAGACCATCTATCAAGAGGACTTAACATTAAGTTCATTCCACCTATGGAGGCTTCACTGAATCTACCTCCTATCCCTGTGGATACCAGCTACTCGAACATAAAAGAGCAAAGATCTCACTGGAGTAGAGTGCAATCGAAGAGCTCTTTGAAGAAAGAAGGCCACCCCTATGGCCCTCATAAACTATATAGTACCATCTCTAGTTTTATATCATCTTACCGTGGACTTTGATCAAAATTGGTCTACAGCCCGCTGGTACATGAAGGAAAGGCCACCCCCTGTGATCCTCAGATCCTGCAAAGTATACATCTCTAGTTTATCTCATCTTACTTTGACTCTCATCAAAATAGATCAACAGCTGCTGACACAGCAGGGCCTTGAAGTTCAAATGGGTAATATACCACCAATTCTAACACTGTCTTCGTTTAGTAATCTGTTGTATTTCATTTAATTTACAGTTGTTCTAGATAGATAACTGTTAAGTAATCTTGCTAGGAATAGGTATGTAACAGCTTTAAAACCAAGATAGTCAATGTTCATTGTCCACCCAATAACCTTTAAACACCTGAACTTTAGTGTTTCCCACCCCTACACAGCAATCAGTAATTGTCCTGAGTAACGTAGGACTCTCCTACGGCCCCACCAGCTATAACTATTTAATCCTACCTCGAGAGTTAGTTAGGCAACACTCCTTCCCCCAGTATGGTGTATTGCACAAGAAATACATTCACTACAAATGTTCATTACAATCCATGTTTATGATTGTACTTGCTTGTTAACTTTGTTATTCATTGTATTGTAAAAAAGATCAATGCCCTATGAGAGACTATAATAGAAGTAAAAGCGACATCTTGTTTTTCCAGGAGACCCATTTTAAGAGAGGACAAAAACCCAAGTTACCTCTTAAGAAATTTGGATCAGTCTATCTGTCATCCCATTCCCCTAATGTAATGGTGTAGGTATAATAATAGTAAAAAGCTCCCCTTCCGTGAAACATCTATTTATAAAGACAAAGAAGGAAGGTACATAATACTAGTCAGAATACTATACTATAGACCTATAACATTAGTGAACATCTATGCCCCCAACAATGATCCGTACCCCCTTCTACCACCAATTATACAATACATTTTTGGAGTTTTCCTGAGGCAGTTTGTTAATTGGAGGGGATTTTAACCTAGCCTTCGACCCCAGTTTAGATTGCTCCACAGGCACCTCCTCCGTGTCAATTAAGTCATTAAAACAGATTAAATTAGCCCTCGCCCAATTAGCAGTCCATGATGCCTGGAGGCTAATCCTTCCATAAAAAGATTATAGGTTCTTCTCCCATCCCCATCAATCATATACTAGAATTGGTTATTTAATGACCGACGTATCAGTCTAGCACACGTGCAACTTACAGATATCTACCCCATACCTGGTCAGACCATGCCAAAATCAGTTGCCCCACCTCTTATGTCTCACATAACCATGGGGAAACTAATGATTCTCTACACAGAGATCCAATAGCCCTCATTTAAATACAAAAAAATCTGTAAATGAATACTTCCAAATAAATAACTCACCGGATAATTGACATACACCATATATGGAACGCCCACAAGTGTGTTATCAGAGGTGAACTTTTTGCCCTATAAGCAGCCAAAATAAAACAAAATAATAATATATATAAAATCCCTATTGGACGAACTTAATAAATTACAAGACATACACAAAGCACACCCCAAAAAACCCTCACTATTAGAGAGCATAGAACACAAAAGAAGCCAATTTCAATACTTTTCTAGGAACCAAAGCCAAAAATAAGGCCCCTTTTTCTTAAGAAGATCTACTACGAAGGGGCTAATAAACATTGGAAAATGTATAGCACATTAGCTTAAGAAAAGGTCACATAAACATTACGTCATGGGAATTCTTGATAACTCAGGCAAAATGTGGTCCTCTTCTAAAGATATTGCAATGCCTTTAAAGACTACTATGAAAAACTATATAACATTAGAGACATGACTGCTGACCTTAACCCAGAAGACATAACAGAATATCTAACCCAATTAAAACTCCCCACGATAACTAAATAACAAAATGACAAATTAGAAGCCCCCTACTCAGAGGAGGAAACTCATAGAAGCATAGCCTCACTTCCTACAGGGCAAAAGCCCCAGGACCTGATGGGTTCGGAAATACCTATTATATTCAATTTAAGAAATACTAGCTCCCCACCTCCTTAACTATTTTCAAAGTATCAACGACAATAGGTCTTTCCCTCCTTCTGCGCTTCAGGCTCACATCTCGGTTATACCTAAGCCCAATAAAAATCCTTAGA